>NW_010166241.1:24653-36671 GCF_000695765.1 Mesitornis unicolor
AATGCTTCAGTGGTCTAGAAGATTGTCCTGGTTTGAGCTAAATAGAACTAATTTTCTATTTAGTGATTTTACTTTTCAGCTCAGTCTGTTCTCAGTGGCTGAACTTGCTGAAACCAGCAGCATGTTTTTCCAGACAGTGTACTACTATGAGTGATAATGTTCAAGGCCACTGTGTCACTACGGGTGCAGTGTCTGCGCCTACAGAGGGGAGCAGATCCAAAACTGACCAACAAGGTATTCAATCTCACATATGACATACTTGGTATAAAGCTGAAGGATCGTGAGGGTCTCGACCTTTCCATCTTGGACCCTCGCTTCCGTCTCAACCCCTTCAATGGCCGAAGTCCAAGCAGAACCCTGCTAGTTCATCTGCCTCTGATCCTGATCCCTGTGTTCCTGCGTCAGCTCCCACTGCTGCTGAGTCCAGACTGGGACTTGCCCAGTGCCCTGCTCCACAGAGCCTCTGGTGACGTATTCGTCATTGAGGGAGTGTGGGGGGAGGATTTTATATTGGGTTTATATATATATTTGTACATATTTTCCTATATTTCATTATTTTCCTATTTACATTATTATCCTGTAGTATCAGTATTACTGTTTTATTAAACCTGCTAGTTTTATTTTCCAACCCGTAAAGTCTCTCTCCCTTATTCTTTTTTCTCTTCCCTTCTGGGGAGGGGAGAGGAGTTAATAGAGAGCTTCTGTCCAGGATTTAGTGGCCAGAGAGCGTCTGTCCAGGATTTAGTGGCCAGTCCAGCCCTAAACCATAACAAAGATGTATTGCAATGTCTTTGTTGTGACTGATGAAGTGCTCAGTGCAGAGTTATCTTCAACTTTAAAACTACAAACATGGCTGGGAAAATGTCTTCTGTTGCACATACCAGAGGAAAAAGTCCAGGTGAGTAATAAAAGCCCAGGATATCCCAAACATCTCCATTCACATCAAAATATAATGGGACATAATAAATGTGTGTATGTACTTAATGTAAAGCAACTTCACAGTATGTGCAGCTAGATAGGGCAGTTCACACTGCAAGAGAAGGACCAGAGTTTGGAGGAGGTGGCGTGATTTGGTTAGTGAATAGTTTGGTTATGCAAATAGTCATCTCTGAGATGACTAAGTATTTTTTAAAATAACCATAGTGAAAGATATTACATGACAATATTAGGAGAAAACAAAAATCTCAGTTTCTGTTTCTACACATCTGAGTATAAATAAAAGCCATTTCTCCCTCTATAAGCATATCTCCTCCATGTGTCCGATTCCTTGGAAGGGCAGGAATCCAGTATAAAGCTGTAAGGCCCATCATTAAGTGAGCTGAACTCTTGATGTGCTCGTACTCCAGTTGCTACTGGTCTTCCTGTTACTGCCTCTCCTCCTTCCCTTGCCTATAAATTAAAATGTATGCTGGGGCCCATGCAGCTATCTCCAGGCATAAGGCAGCCTGTCTAAGGTGGGAAGAGTTTTTGTTAGGCTCTCTGGGAAGCTGAGAACAGAGGTCGTCTCCTACAAAGCATAGCAAGTGAAAGGCATATAAATAACGCCCAGATAAGAAGCATAGACAGCTACAGCCAGTGGGATCAAGACATCTGTGGGCTCTGCCTTACAGTGTAAAACTTGGTGAACTGAACTGTGGAGCCTTCAAAGAAAGAGTAGATGAAGGGCTAGTATGTGCATGGAGTGGTTGGGAAGGGGGGATTGTTGCAACTGAGTTTGTTTTGTGTAAGTTTTTGCCCTACGGGACTTACTGTGCTTTGCTCCTCCAGCTCCAGCAGATTTGCAGGACCTTCAGTTCTTCCTAATAGTTTGAGGACAAGAAGCAACCTATGAGTGAAAACAAATAAGAAGACAACATGGTGCTAAACAAGGTAAGCTAATTATTGCACACCTTTTCACAGACCATAAAGTTGGGTTGTTAATTACTGAATGTGACTTTGCTGGAGGAAAGCAACTGGTAAACAAGTTTATTGAAAGAATATATATTGCTGAAGGTTAACATTCTCCTTGCATTTATTTATTTTCCAAGAGTACTGTCTGCTTTCCACCATAGGACAGCATGCTGAAATACCCTCTTTGGCTGCTGTGCTGTAAATTACAGATGCATTTCATGCTATACAAGTAGCACATCTTTTGTTCTGTCTGCTGCGACTTCAAATCTTTCAGAAGCGGACCACTGCTGTGTTCCCATTCAATCTCTGTGCTTTTTTGTTTCTAAATACAAACTGATTTTGGAGTGAGTGATTTCTGTGCTTGGAAAGTGCGCTCTGGTAAAAAGGTGTATTTGTGAAGCCATCCACCTGAGGAGAGTCATGCCTTCGGAGAATAACTAATGGAAATTCTTGTGCTGATGATATATGGTACCCGAACGTCTTCTTTCAAAGTGCTGCAAGGACTGGAGTTCCCTTAGGACTGGTCTGGATTCATCCTTCCTTCTTCTATTGTTTTAATTAAGTTGTAATTCATCTCTTTCTTTAAAAGAAATTGGTTTTTTAATTTACTTGGAGATACATCCTTTAATTTGAGATAGGGTTGTATGGATGGTATGCTATTTGCAGTAGAGCCAAGGTGCAGTCTTTCAAAGAAAATGAATTGGGTTTCTCAGACGTGTTTAGCTCTTGTCCTTTCTAGAGGCAGGTGAAGGGCAAGTCTGCCTGTTCCCCAGCCGGTCCCTGGTTCATTCCTGAAGCATGAGGCTTTGTAACTCCCTCAGTAGTAATTTTAGTTACTCACTATATAATTTTCTCTTATTCATTTCAGTGTATAATCCTGTTTTAACAAAGCCCATTGATTGGAGAAGAAGATATTCACAGAATTAGTGGCTTATCCATGAGATAGATATCTGTATGAGCACTGAGAACTGTCACAGCAATTAATATTGTCTTGGGAGAAATAATATGACCTGAACTATCCAATAATAAGAACTGAAGAGAGCAGAGCAGCCACCAAATCCTGGCCAATAAACTGCAGTACAGCTGTGAAAAAGTTAGAATTGATTAGAAAAAAATATATTTTTTTTTCACTGAAGTGAACTTCAGCCAAATGAAACACAGATTTCACAGAGAAGCACTGAACTTTTTGACAGTAATAATCAGGTGCAATTTGTTTCCCAGTTGCTGACTTTTTGCTAAAAGTGTGGTCTGTTGTGTCCAGCATCCCTGAAAGAGCTACCTGAGGTAGCTGGCTTTAGGCCTTGGTCTTAATGTGCTTTTTTCCTCTGTGATAATTTTTTGGGTTGTGGAAATATTCCTCAAGGCTTCCTGCAGGCCTCAAACAATTCTGTTTCATAGGATACCCAAAGGAATAAAATCTCTTTATTATGGCGCCTCTTAAAATTAACTAGAGGTCTCTTAGACTCATGAGATGCCATTTCTGTGCAGAGATACTGAGCTGCCAACAAATACTATAGAGCTGAGCATTCAGCTCCTCTGAGCACCTCATGTATCTATCACAAACTTTTTCTGTTGCACTTTGTTTAACCATTTCTTTCTAAAAAAGTATTAAATTTATGTTTCCTCACACTAATTCTAACTTCAAATGAAGTCAGATCAAAATTCCCATTCCTCAGTGTGGATGTACGTTAACCAACAGCCCATGTTGCTGCACGTTTTCACTCATCCTGTAATCAAACATCATTTTTTTTTCTTGCCAAAGGCAGCTGGGTTTGATTGCCTGCCTCACAGGTGCATCTTACTACTGGATTACATTGCAGTGGTCAGGACAAGGCAGCTCAGTATTTGTGCTTGTGATAGAAAGGCTGTGATGAAGGTTGGTTCTTGTTGGAGGGGACCCCTCTGGAGGTCATCTGGACCAGCCTCACCCAGTTAAGGGATGATCCTATACTCAAAAGGGTTCTTTGCCCAGCTTGGTAGTGCAAACTGATGATGATTGAACAAGTGTTCAAGGCTCAGTACCAGTTATACCAGGGATCTCTGTTTTCACATAATCTCTGTATTAATGAACGCATTAGAAATAAATGGCATAGAGTGCAGCACTAAGCTGTGGTTTGAGAGCAGTATTTAAGCAGTAATGACAAAGAAATTACATACTTCATTTTGCTGGGTTATCAGTTGACAAGCTGGAAGGGACTTTACACTTTAGGTGTTTACCCAGAGTTTTTCCTAGATGTAATAATGTCCAGTACAGCTTTTTCATCTGCTCAGCTGCCAGTGGGGATTGGGATGTTATATACAGGGAAAAATAGTTCTCATATCTGTTTTTGAGGGCTTTTGTCATTAAATTTTTATTGTATAATGCAGAATCCAGGCTGCTTTAATATTATACGATGTCTTAGTTAATTCAGCTGTCCATATTTCCTAATCCTTCCACAATGAAGCAAATTTTTTTCTTTTCTTGAGAGATACCAGAAATCCCACATAAAACACTAAGCGAAGTTAAACAAAAAAAACCCCAAAACATTCTTGTAAAATTATATCGAATGCAGTAACACTGAGCAGGCATTTCAAAGACAGAGAAGCCTATACAGAAAGGTAACTCCAGCCAGCAACTGCTGTCTGCAAGAACAGTTTTAAAGTATTCCCAGGTTTTTCATGCTCTTTTCTTTGACCTTTAGTTCAAGGCCATCTGTACTGAGCAGCTGACTTTTCTTGGTCCCCTGGGTGGCTGGTGAAGATAGGCTTCAGTATCTATAATGAGGAACAAAACCTGTTGGATGAGTACATTTTTAAACCTTCTCGCTTCCAGATAAGGTATGATAAAGCGAACTTAGCCCTTGAAGGAACAAATCTATTAGCCCTTTGATAGGTAATTTAAATCTTGATAATTTATTGTGCTGTACGAGTTGGGAAAACACATTCAAATGCCTTTTGGAGGGTAGTAAGAAATCATTATTGGGAAGGAAAACACTATGGAAAAGGCAAATAGTTGAGAGATTGGGCAGAGGTGTGGGTTGTGTAAAGAGGCTGGCAGCTTGAAGGGGGAAATTGAAGACAAGTACAGTACCTGGGGAGAGGATAAGACAAAGAGCTTGGCTTGAGGGAAAATACATTCTGGTTTTAGACTGGCTTGTCATCTCAAGGTTCCAGGATTTCCTGCTTTTCATCGTCAGATAAAAAGACCTATTTTAATTTCCTTATGTGAAGAAGTAGGTGACAATGGTTAACTGTGAGTCTGTTGTTTTTTTCTGGGACCTCAGAGATTTATGTAATTTATTTGATTTTATCTGTTGTTCCCATAGACCTTTTAGATTCAGCCACAGAGTGCTAATTTGTGTAGGTCCCCTGTTGGCTTTTATTGTTTAATCTTGAGGATGGCACTACGCTCCCGAAATGAACAACCGGCATCAAAACGTTATTTTTGTATCCAAAAAAGAGGTAATTTATTCCCACATGCTAGGTTTCTGGCATACAAGGATAGGTAAATGTTCTGCCAGTGAGCTAAGGAGGCAGCAAAGCTACTCATGTTTGCAGGACATATTGCATATTAACAGGTATTTTCCCTCAAATTCAGCCATCCTGCCAGCTCACTGAGCACAGTGCTGTGACCAAAGTCCATGACTCTGAAATATGCATCTTTTCCTCTCATGATGTATTTTGTAGCCCCACAGTTGCTGCCAATCTTATTTGATGACTGCCATGTGTTAACACTTTTACTAACCTAAGATGAGCCAGCTAATGCTGCATCTTTCTACTTTGGTTAGGCCCTGAACCAGGACACAATTTTCAAGGCATGTGGGAGCCCCGCTCCTGTTTCGATTTGTAGCCTTGTCATAGATTTTTCTGTTTGTTTTCAGGCAGGCTGCTTTCTCTCTCTGTGCCCCCTTCTTTAAAGTAGAGTGATAACATTGTTAGAGAGTACCTTGTTTGCTTATAGTATAAGGTTGTTAGGTAGAGAGCAGAACACATCAAAATAAACCCCGGAGTTTAAAGAGGTGTTTGCACAGCTCAACTACATTAACTCCAGCATCCTCCTCACTGCAGCTTGCAATGGGGTTGGCTCTGTGAGGCTTGGGAGGCTCTCTGCCATGTCTCAGTATTTTGGGGACCAGACACATGTGGGCATACCCCTGCCCCTGCCTGGCTCACCAGCTCTCGGTTACCTGGTGGTGTCTTGGAAGAGGAGCTGCTGCCTGAAAGAGCAGGTCTGGGGGATGTCTGGGGGATGGAGTCTGTGACAGCAGCACCTGAGAAGCCAGCTCTTTCCAGAGGCAAAGCTGTCAGGCTGACAGGTTGTTAGAGATTCATTTTCACTTATGAGCCATGAAATAAAGCTCATCTCCCTGGCAATTTACTACTATTCAGTCCCATTGATTTTTATAGCAGTTGCCCTGTGTTTCATAGGAGAATGTCATTCTAGATTTTTTCTTAAACGTTTCTGGTTTGCCTATCATTCACTTAATGGCTCAGTCAAGAGCTGACTGAGCTTTTTATAGTATTTAAATGGGGAGCATTAGCATAGTATGGATGCTTTAATGCACTTATATATGAATCTTTAATATGTTCTTATTGATCAAGTTCTTGTATGCTTACAAAGTACTGTTCTCTCCATTTTCACAGACAGAAAACTGAAACACAGAAGAGAAACTAATTGCAAATGTCATATGCAGGATTTAGCAACAAAGACTTGAAACTGCTTATTCCAAATCTAGGGGATCCAAAGGGCTCATCCTTTTTCCTTTGTGAAGGTTTTTTTTGTTTTGCACTCCTGTGTTTGGTTTGGTGAGGATTAATCCTGCTCTGCGCTGAGTCCTAATTTACAATTAGAAGAGAACCGTTGCAAAGGAGCTAAAACAGGCTCTAGAGTTTAAAAAGCCCGAAAGGTAATTATTAATTTACGAGAGTAAATTGTTGGTAAGATTGAGTGAGCATGTGGAAACAGCTCTTGAGGTCATTAAAAAAACAAGAACAGATTTATTGACTGATCAGATGTCAATAAGCTTCCCTTACAAGCGTGGACATTGTATCCTGTGAGGGAGTTAGAATGGGCAGGGAAAGTATCCGCTATTGCTAATGCATTATTAAATAGAAATCCTCTCTACTTAATCCTCTTATTAGGTATTGTATTACTTTGGCTGTTAGTGTGTTTGCTACCTGTTGGTAAGAGCAAGTAATGAAGTGATCCGTCACTTTTTTGTGACCATTGGAAATGATTTGTATAAAAACGGATGATATATCAATCAATTTGCACAATACTGTGCAAGAGATGCTACCCATATGGGCTCAAATCTCATGAGGGATGGGGAGAATTTACTACAAATTCACAATTTTCTGTCCCTGACAGTTAGATGTATGTGCTGTCTTGCAGAGGATGAATGCAGTTTTCTTGCTGGTGGCTAAATTATTGAATATGGGCCTGATAATAGAAAACGTGGAAAGCCTTTATCTCCCCATGAAACCAGATGGGACTGAACAAACCAAGCTCCTGCTGGGAGGGCTGAAGACTTGTTTCTTTGTTTTGCTGTGTTTTCCTTGTGTGCATTCACTGTGATGAAGTTTGGGCTTTAGAGGCAGAGTGAAGGGGCTGAATTCTGGGTTGTTACACATCCAGCCGCTCCTGCCACGCTTGCAATGGCAAGGCAGGGTGGAGTCGGGTGGCTGTACAGGTGGGGTGTTAATTGGTAACACCAATTAAGTGATCACTTAACAGAAACAGAGCTCTGCAGAGCTCCCATGCAATCTCACCTGGCAGCTGCTTTGGCTTCTGCACACAACTGTCCCAGGAAAACAGCAACAGAAGGAAAAATACTGTTTCATGAAGGCAAAATACCATTTCATGAAGGCAAAATACCATTTCATGAAGGCAAGTAAACAAAAACTATTGTGAATTGGAACTTGGCTCTGTACTTATACTCGAGATGAATACTGCTTTCTGCAAGAGGCACACAGTAGGAAAATTCAGCTGCCTGTGACCTGACTAAGCTATTATGCAGTATGAGCAAATCGTGCAGACAATGTTCCGGCTATAGAAAATGTTAATTACAAAAAGAATTAGCAATTTATGATATTTCAGTTTCTTTGTGTTCACATGAACCAACTGAGCAGGACGTGGGATTGCCAGACAGAGAGGACAATGCTGGGTTTATTTTTCCCTGATGCTTAAAATACAGTCAGTCCGTGCTAAGTTAAACCATGAGTCTGTGATGCTGTACCTGCTATTGAAAATCCACATCTGTAGCACACCAAAGAGAACCAAGGAACTTTTCTAGGAAGCTAGGGCTCTTTAAAATATCCATGAATCTTAGCAGTTTTCTAAGTGTGATTTAGGAAACTGCTAAGATTCATGGATATTTTAAAGAGGAATTTCAAATAATCTCTTCTTTTTCCATACTATAACACTTAATATTTTATGAGATGTGAAACTACCTAACAAGATATAAACGCCCCCTTCTTTCCTTCACTCCTTATGATACTGATTATAATTCCTATACCGCAGGTGGTCCACTGACAACATGGATTAGGTATGTGCAGCTCAAGTGTTGAGTTTAGGTTAATTTAATAGTGACGTTATCTGCAAAGGGCTTAAATCCATGAGGCTCAGTAAAGCAGTTTAGTGTGTAAGGGGAAGATCTGAGGTAGCAGTGCCATTCATGTGGATTTACATGAAGAAGTTGAAACCCAGACCTCCTAAGAACAATTGTAAAAATTGGAAACCTCAATAGTATAAATAAAAACCGAGTAAGAAAGAATAGGAAAAGTGCTTTGTGCCACATTTAAGTAGAGGTAGACCAACAATTCTTCGTTGTAGCAATATGGCATGAAGGTTTGTCTGGATGGGAAAGGTAGCAGGCACTAAGGTAAATTGTGAATTTAATGACATTTGCTATGAGAACAAGCCCTAAGGGGAATGTCTGACAGCGTGGAACCATCATGCAGAGCAACCTGGTGAACTACTAATTACATTACAGTCAAAATCAATATGGAAAATCGAAGCAAGGCTAGAAGCTATGACATATTCTTTCCTTATACTTGCACTGAGTCACCTTGCTTTGTAACAGAACCACCAAATAATCCACTCTATATCTCTGCTTTTTGGTTTTCAGGCTTGCAGAGCTGGATATGTCTCTTGATAGAGTTTATGAACCTCTATACAAAAACACCACTGTGAAATTCCTTTCTAAAGTTTTATATTATTTTTAAACTGCAAAAGGTTATCAGGTTGTCAAATATGTTAATTTTAAGGAAACTTTCTCCAGAGCAAATCTCAAATTCTTTTCAAGAATAACATGGTTTGTAGCTTTGCAGATATATCACTGTGAATTATAACACTTCTACAAAGACTTTCTTCAATTACAGCATTATTTTCAACAAATTTATTTTAAAACCCATCAAAATTTTGATCTTGAAATTGGAAACATCTCACCATTTTTTATTGCACCACATCCTCTAATTTTACAAGCAAATTGATCTGCAAACATGGCCATCTGACATATCAGTAAAACAAGAAGTGCAATGATTTCCATGTCTTCTAGAGCATTTGAAAGCCCGGGTTGTGTAAAGGAGTGCAGTTGTCTCTTCTCTGCCATATAATGTTACTGCTTTGCAGTGAAAGAGGCCCGTGGGATGTAGATATTCCTACAGGTCTAACTCAGATTGCAGGAGAAAGGCAGTAACTGGAAACTCAGAGCTGAGCTCATCTACAACAATCTTTTGCTCAAGGTTCAGACAGATGCCATTCAGCACGAACTATTTCTTAATGTAATACGTATTTCTGTATATTCTTTATACATACCTGTATAATTTCAAGGTTACACAAATTGTTCCGTGGACACTAAAGTCAATGAAATCTGGTGTCATGAGGTTTTATGTCCTTAATCCCTACACCTTTTTTGGCACAGTAGCCCTGTCTATGTTTCCAATTACTCTACTTCTGCACACCCCTTCTGCTCCCTTCCATGTCCCCTGCCTCCCAGCAGCGCTCCAGCACCACGGCTGGTGCTGAATGAAGCTCGTCCTCTGTGGCTGACAAAACAGCTGTGGTGTCCAATACTTGCCATGAGGTCACTCCTAAGCTTTCAGAGGTGTAGCTGCTGCAGCAGGCACTTGCATGTGTTCATTCCTAATACCTGTCGGTTATTCCTGCGCTGAAATACAGAACTCCTTTAATCTTTCATTAATATCAATTTTGGGTCCCAGGCCCTGGTTAGCTTTGTCTTAAATGTAGCAGTTTCACTGGCACTACTGTTGCTTTGAATAGGTCATTCTGAGGCACACCAAGGTGTCAGGCAGCATCCACCTCCCCTTTGTGCTCTGCACCAACTTTTAAATGAATACTCTGATCCCCTCTATGTCTTCCCAGATGCTGATTTTATTCTTTGGCATTACAGTATAAAACTACTAGTAAAGCTAAATCCAGGGAGGATTTGTATGACTGAGAGGAGCCTGTTTAGTATTATAAACCATCTCAGCGTACTGTATAGAAGCCATTGCATTTCTTGCTTGTCACAATAAATGACCGGAAAATTGGCTCCCTGTAACGTGGGACGGTTGTTTGCATTTAACTTACAATATCTCCTGTACACAAACAGCTCAGGGCTTCTGCAATAAGGAGTATCTTGCAGAGGGCTGACCTGGGTTATTCACCACAATTACTTTAGAAAGGTACTTTGCAGCTCCTGCCAGGAAAGATTGAGCTTGTCTTTTCCACAGGTCAGAGAGAAACTGCAGGTCTTGCCATTCTTCTTGACACCACTGGAATAATGAATCCCAAATAGTCTGCGAATCCATTTCATAATCTCATTTTTACACAAGTTTGGCTATTTTGTTCTGATGAACAGCTAACAATATAATTTGCTCATAATTAAGGATGTTGCTTTTTCCAAAATGCCACCTAGGACTTTTTTTTGTTTCCTCGACATAAGGCAGTGTATAAAATTCCCTGTGAAGTTTAACCTTTCACTAAAGCTCACCTTTTTATCTACTTCAATCCATACTTAAGGCCTTAATTGCACCTCATGGACAAATGTCAAATGGTCAGCTTTGACATTAATATGAGCTCTTTCAGGAGTGTAACTGTGCTAAATGATTTGTGATGTAAACCAAAATCCTTGACAAGGAGAGGGACATTTCCATTGGACACAATGCAAATTCATGGGTAGGACCCAGCAGCCTTTACAGAGATACTAACAGAAACACAGACCTTCCAGTTTTTGACCTCTAATGCATGAGATCCCCTCATCCCGCCTTCATGGCAGTGGGTTATATGAGAGAGATTTTTTGTTCATTTGAGATAAGTGAGGTTGTGGAGCCAGGGGTGGCTGTCTTTGACCTGATCCTCACGATGGGATCATGAGTTGCATGAGTCTCCTGCATAGTGTTGAAGACTTGAGAGGTCCCTACAAGCAATTAGGAAACAGTGACTATGTTGTGATGCTTGTGGCTTGCTTGAGAGCTAGGCTCTGACCTGTGGCACAAGAAGAGCTCAGCCCTGATCCTTAGCTGTGAAATCTTCCTTTATGCAGTAGGTTTTTTCAGCAAGCACATTCTTACAGTTGTCTTCACCCTCTTGGAAAGACAAAGAAATTTGTAGAAAATACAGAACAGCTTGTTGTATACCTCAGAGAGTCAATATTTTGGGTTTTCTCTAGTATTGGATGCAGGAAGCCTTTAATTTCGTCCTGCAGCCTGGAGCAGAAGAGCTCCTAAAAAGCACCATTACAGCATGTTCTTATAAAATGCAATTGAGTAATCACAGAGACTCAGTGACCAAAGAGGGATGCAGAACTGCCCGCACTTTACACAGTGTGTGATGATCGAGTGCATTGCCTGCCGAATTGCAAAAATGGATGTGCTCATTGCTCAGGGTGACTGATAGCAATTTTGGAGGCCCATTTTCAAACGGAGAAACAAATGAACCGAGCATGCATGTGACAAGGGAGAAATCTCACCTAGGTGCTAAGGGCTGGGCTGTTTCCTGCTGTAGTCAATCCTCTTTTCTTTTTACCTCAAAAGCTTTTACCAGTGCCTGTGACTCATGTGTTTGTAGAAATCAAAGTTGCTTCAGTTCAATCAAGCACCATGGTAGAGTGGAAGGCAGCAGAAATGGAACTGGCTGGATTATTTTGC
>NW_010166241.1:36702-54666 GCF_000695765.1 Mesitornis unicolor
ATTCTGCAAGCAGCGATGGTTTATCTTATGAAATAAAAGTGCTAGGGAGAAATTTCCCAGCTGCTGTAAGTATGTAAGTGGCAACTGGAGATGGACGAGTTAGCAGAGATATACAGGCAAGGGAGCGTCCCTACGTTGATTGGGAAGGGGACTCCTACTCGACATGAAGCGCCAGAGCTGTTTGTGGACTTCCTCTGAAAGTCTGTAGGGCCATGAAAATGCTGGGAATTGTGTCAATGGACCACGAAAGGCGATGCTATGAAAATGGCAGCTTTTCTAGCCAGCTAGCTCTGTTGTGGGCGTTTACTGGAAGATCTGCTTCTGTGACTTTGAGGGCATCAGGAGTGTTTTCAAGGCCTTTTGCGATGCTGTGGTCATGTACGTGGCTGACAATATATAGCACCTACAATGAAAAAATGTCCTGATAATTTTGCCATCTCTACAATTTTGACGGAGCATTAATTTGTGCAGTTGCTATGTAGATACGGAGCTGAGGAAACGCACTGGCGCTGGCTGACATCAGAGGTCATGCAAAAGGAGGCCAGGAGTTCACACAAGCAAGGGCTGTAAGAATAAACTAGTGAGAGATCAGCACCAGGTCAAAAGTCTGCTGCAGAATATTTTTTGAACTGGTAAAACCATTTTTCTGTGTGGTTGAAAATATGTGGAAGATACAGATTAATATTGCTGATCGCAATCAGAAGGTACAGCAGGACTCTGGGGCTAAACTCGGCCCCAATCTAATCTCTGTTCTCAGGTTTCCTCTTGAAAGCCTTTTCCAAATCACTTGCACTGCCTTGTCTTTGTGCCTCTGTATCTCTAAGGTAGGCTTTAGCACTTTTTAAAAATGGTTTGAGATATGCAGATAAAAGAAGCTTTGAGAACAAAGTATTTATTACAGTGCAATGACTGTGTTTCAAGGAATCATAGGTTATTGATATCAACGTGCCTGTGAACTTTCTATTGTGCATTTCAGCATGTAGGAACAAGTAAAGGCATTGCTAATCTTGTCAGCTGAATCCCTGACTACAGCAGAGCTGATAATTGGCCTTAACATGCTGAACATCTAATAAAAAAATAAAAATACTTTCTTAGTAGATATGTTGAAGTTATTTGGCTTTTTATTCCCTTTAGAAGTTATGATGATGAGAAAATAATGAATTATTTTGCATTTGAACCAGCAAGAACTACTAAAGCAAGACCTGTGGAAGGGAAGCTTGTTTGAAGGCTGATGTGTCAGGTGCACTGAAGGCTCTGGATGCATGCCTTTGAGTCTCTCATTGTCTTCACCCTGCAAATCTTTTGGCTGTAACAATATAAATGTATTTCCTGCATGTAGCAGAGCAAGAAGTTCTGTGCACACAGTAAACACATTTTACGTGCTCAGACTTGAAAAGCTGAGTGAAGGTCATTTTTAGCAATGACTGCTCTGCGGCTCCTTTGTCATGAAAACCTGCAGCAAAAGTGGATAAAACTTGTCAGAAACTAGTTTGTACTTCACTGACAGGTGTAGCTGTGTGTTCCATTCCTAATCACAGCGATTTTTCTAATGTTTGCTTTAAAGCAGAGCTATTGTACTCCGTTTTTAGCTCGGGTTAGAGCTGAAGCCCTAAGTTAGCATGCTGACATTTAATAGATTTGGACAAACCCTGGATAGAAAGTGTGCTGGTTGCACATTGGTGCTGAGAAGCTTCGTGATGGCGCGTGGTGGCTTTCAGCTTGCAAGTGGTTTCAACCTCCCTGATGTATACAGAGCCGTTTAAAGGCAATGTGCAAGGAGCAGTCATTTCACTGAGGTGAGTTGTGAAGCCACAATACTGTGTCTGATCCGCTGGAGGATTTCCTGACCTATGGAATGAATTCCACGGGGTATGGGGTTTTTTTCCACCAAGTGTTATTGTTTCATGTATCTTATGACTAGAGTATGTTATGATGATCCTCTTGACTGACCTTTTGGTTTATCCCAGGCAACAGAACTTCTCTCATGACGCCCAAGCTGAGGCTGAACTAGAAAGTCCTTTAAAAGATGTCTAGTGATCAAGAATTCATCACAGCCCTTAAAATATTTGCTGCAATGACTACTTAACCCCATTATTCATTATTTACATTGTATTTCTGGCCTGAATTTTATTTTGGGATTTTCTTTTGTTTTTCACTGGGTGACTGAGGACTCCTGTCTCCCCAGTTGGCTGCCTCTGTGGGTTCTCCTAGCCTACAATCAGGTCACCCTGATAATTCTTTCCAGACCTGATTGTGGCATGAACAGTCGTTCTGTAAGCTGAGCTTTCCCATCACCCTGTTCCCTGAATGCTCGATATTTTGATGAGTGGATGCTAGACCTGGTCATAGCACGCCAATAGCTGTCTTGCTGCTGCCAAATCCATAAGTGATGTAGCTTTTCCATTTGAATTCATACTTTCACACTGTTGGTTTGGGACTCTCAGTCCTCTTTGCCACAGTATCATGCTGAAGTCACATTCTGTAAGCAGTAAAACTGAGAGCATTTCCCTCCGCTATTCATTCTGTATGCCCACAGTGCCACAGCTATGGGCCATCTTCAGTTTATTTTTATGCACAAACACATTGACTTCTTGATTTACCAAAGCATTCAGCATTCCATGTATCCTAGAAGACATCCTATATCAATGAGAACCAGCTATGTGGGTTCACCTTCCAACCACCGGATAGTTCATCTACCAAATGGGACCCCAAGGTCTGGGTCTAAGTGATGTGTGATGGGCAAAGAGGGTGGAATCATTTTAGGGTGAGCAGCTACAGAGCAGGCAGTTGTGTGAGGTCTCATGAGGTTTGCCCTTGGGCTTTGCAAAAAACTTTGGAAGAACCAAGGAATTGCATTTTGAGTCATGTCAGCTTGAGCTCTGAGGTGCTGGCATGGAGCAACATTGGGCAAGGAGTCGTGGGAAAGCACCCTCGGTCATTGCTAGAGTGGTGGCTGGGGGTGTGTTATGGGGGTCACACACTGCTAGTGTCAGCCAAGCCTGACGTCCTACTCAGAAAGTTGATCTTCAGTCACATAACTCTTGTCTGAAGTGAATAGGCCCTTGATTAAGAACAGAACAGGCTTTCATTAAGACTTTCTTGGCCTATTTGCATTAGCTGTGGAGTTGTGATGCTTGCTGAAGTAAATATTGCATCTGTTGTGAACACTGGCTCGTACAAGGCACAATAGGAACCCTTATTCTGCAGCTTCTCATTCTGAGCAGTTTTGTTGTCACTCTGGACTCTTGCTGGAGCCACGTTATCCAGCTGAGACCCTGCAGCCTGACAGCAAACAAAAGGGTATCACCAAAACTGCTTAATAAACCCAGGGCATTGGAAATAGCAGGGTCCAGCAGCCAGCAGAATGTGTGAGCATCTGTTTAAGTTCATCTGCGGCCAGCAAACCGCTTAAACAATTGGAGAGAAGTCAGCAGCAGCTTATTTTGGTGTGAAGGTGCTGTGCTGGTCGATAGTTTGTACCTGCAGATGACTTTGGAAGTGGGTTTTTTTCTGCACTGTATGGCAGAAGGCAGTCCCTGTTCTCCACGGGCAATGTTGAACCCATTAACATAAATGCTTGACACATGTAGCTCATTATAGGTGTGAGAGGTACCATGAAAAGCTGGAGCCTTTCATATTTGGTTATATATCTGTTCCTTCAGCTGCAGCCTTCTCTCTCTGCCAGGGAGACCATAGTGGCTTCCTGCACCATGGTGTGGGCAGGAGAGGACAACCAGCCCTGTTTGTGTGAGAAGCTCATGCAGAAAAGAGCTTGGACTCTCCCTCCTCCTCTTTCACAGACCCACATGTGATACCAAAGGCAAAGATGCGTTATTGCTCAAGCTGGAGAAGGACCCCAGCTGCAGCTCTTGCTAACATTGACCTTGCTTTCCCACCCTGAAAATGCTCGTGGCCCTGAGCTCCCTCCAGTCTCTGCTGTGCTCTGTCGAGTATGAACACATTGTTAGGAAAACTACAAACCATCACACTTGTGAAAGATCAGTAACGATATTCTAGTTTATTGACTGCAGTCAAGTTTTATTATGCCTCATATAATTAAATACTGGGACCGTGACATTAAAAATACAGGCCAATTTACCAAAATAATCGTATTCTGAAGATTATGTACATATTATACATTTTACAGTATCATGTAAACTTTTTTATACATAAGATAAATCTGATTTATGATAACTAGAAAACCCAAAATACTCGCTGACAAAAATATTCCTATGAAACCTAAGTACGGTGTCTGAAACATTTAGGAAAATTGCAAAGAACGGAAACCAACTATAAAACATAATACAATTGAGTTAGTAGAAAAATGAATTAAATTACATTCATATAAAAAGTTAAACTAAAACCACTGCTATGCATAATTATTTTTAAAAGGGAAAAATCCCAAACCCTCTCCTTTTATATATTAATGCACGCTTTCATGGGGAGCTACTGCGTGCCTCATTTCCAGCAATGAGGCATAGCCTAGGAAATCCAGATTCCCATTCTGCTTTTAACATCTATTAAATAACTAGGGTCTGTACCAATACAAATATTGTATATATTCATGCACTGTGATTATGTTCATAGTAGCCTACCAAGGCACAGTTTTTGTGTTGTCCCCCCACCCACCCCACCCCCTTACATTTTGGCATGCAGTGCTAGAGATGTTTGCTGTTCAAGAAAACTTCTGTGGGATTTGTCTCCAGTCTGATTTGCACACTAGGGGGCACAGAAATCCTTCCAGCATATACTTAAAAATAAATAAGTAAAAGAAGGCAAAGGCCTTAGTTCAACATCTTGCACCAATCACATCAACTCGGTGAACATGCCTTAACTCTCTCTCCAGTCTCCAGAAAGCATGTCACTGAGGTGATGTAATTATATTTCTCCAGTCACATATTTTATATATTAAATAGGACAACAAAATTGTTCCTTCTGTAAATCTTCATTCATACGACAGCTGTAGTGTTTTGATTTGGCATAATGGATCTTCAAGTCAAAATTGGTTTCTAGCTCACATCTCGTCTCAGCACACCACCATTTGCATTATCTGCTATGTAGTGCATGTAATTGAAGTACCTAGGTATGCTCATCAAAATAAATGCATAATTTAACTGTATATAAACAGCTGCCAAAATTAACAGCTGTTAACCTGGCTGTATTTTGAAGGCTTGTAAAACTTGCATATTTTATAACTGTTTTGAACCTATAAAAGGCCCGGTCCTGCAAACAGCTAGGCATGTGCTTATCTTCAAGGATATGAAGAATCTCATGAGATTGTAATGAATGACACGACCCGTGGGCCGCTACGAGCACCGCAGAGCGTGCCATGGCCAGGAGAGTGGCCAGCTGTTAGACGTAAAAGTTGTGTTGAGGAAGACACTGAGAGTGGGAGTGACTATAACGGCGACTGGGTTTAGGCACTAGAATATTCTCTCGGATGCTGAATGTACCTGAAGTTAGACCAAACATCTGTCAGACTTGGACATGGTGGAGGCGAATTCAGAAACGGCCTTTATAAAACATGCCTGGAATTATGAAGAATTAAACCTGTATGATGTCTGTTTATGTACAGCTTTAATAGAAAAGAAATCCTAATCTAGAGTATCAAAATACCATATTCATATAAACATATCAGAACACCTATTAGAAAAGTAAAAAGTGTAAAACAATTTTCTTTTTTGAAATTAAATATCCAAAAAAAGTTGTTGTTTGTTTAAAAACAAAAGAAACAGAAATTTGTTCTGCAAAAAAACGAAGACGGCTACATCTCCCCTCGTCTACGAGTTTTGGCTGCAACAGCTCTGCCTTCCTCCTCCTCATCCTCTTCCTCCTCATAATTTTCTTCATGAACTTCTTTCTGGTTGTTCTCTTCTTGCATTTCTTGCTCTTGATCTGCCCCTCTGTTATTCTTTTCATCTGCCTGATTGAGGGGAAAGAAAAAAAAAAATCAAATTCAGTGCAACTGCTGGTTTCCTTATGGCTTATTTTGGAGCAACGAGATGAAATTAAGGCAAAGAAAACATGACTGTCAGCTGGAGTTGTTAGTGTGGATGGGCAGAAATAAGGAAAGATTTCCAAAGGCCTCCAGGCAGCAAAAATGGATGTGGGGGAGGAAGGATGAGCAAAAGGAAGTTGGGACATCTGAAATTTTAAAGTCTATGATCTAAAGCAAGCTACAACCATTGATACATCATGTCACTGTGACATGATCACAGCTGTGTTAAGGGTTTGATCATGTCACTGAGTCGGTGGGTTTACACAGTATTTACATTTTCATCATTTTCACCATATGGCTCTTCAGCATTGCGTTCCAGTTCTCGTTTCTTATCTTCAGTCAAATCTTCCTGGATCTAGAAAGCAGAGATATTCTGCATATTTTAATTTCTTTACAAGAATAGCCTGTGGCATAAACACTTTCACAGCTACACTTCTACAGAACGAAGATTCAAAAGAAAGGAAGGAGAGGGCACGGAGAGGGTAAAGGAGGAAAAACGCAACCACCCAATAAACAGGAAGTTCACTTCCTCTGACACCACATTTAACTACTATTTTCACAAGCCCTCTCATCATCAGCTAACACATTTAGATTTCCATTCCATGTTTTAATTTTACATACATACATATTATTTTCTCCTTGTCCTTCATAGTGAGAGTGTCATGACACAGCAAAGAGTCATTACCAACACTTCCACCCCACTGTGGACTCCTAGAACTATTTCAGTTCCAATATGCGATGCAGGTATTTAATGGGAACTTTGTCTGTATTTTCCTAGCAGTTGAGTGAGCCGCCTGCCAACTGCTCCTGGGAAACCACAAAAAAGCAAGGGAGGATTGGGAGTGAAGAATAATCTCTTCCAACTCTATCCTTGGAGAGAGAGCAGGCCACACAATCAGTTTTCCAGATGTTCTGATCGTGATCTATCATTCTTTCTTTTATGTCAGCACTTTTCATCACCTCCATGTCATTATGTTTAGCGGCAGGCTTCAAAGTAAATTTGATTTTGTTTTGGAGAATGCTGTTATGCACATCTGCTTCAAACGCTGTCCTGCAAGCAGGATAAGATGTTTCTATGAGGCTGTACAGCTCTTCCCAGGGAGAGAAAAAAAAAGCTTTTTCACCTGGTTGGGAAGCATTCTCCAGTCAGTGCTGCCACCTACCCCTGCCACAGAGAGCAAGGATGAGTCTGCTGCTTTCCACAGGGCTCCCTCCCTCTAGCAGCTGCAGTCACATTCTCCTGAAAGCAGCAACAGCCTCCTCAGCAACATCAGCTGCAGGAGGGTATATTTAGCAGTCGCTTCAGGAGGCAAAGCTGCTTGTGCACAACTCTGGGGCTAGGTATTGCTGAGAGCCATCAAACCTGGATCACTGTGAGGGATGTATGCGAAAATTTGAACAGCAACATTTGAGTCAACCTACTAAAGAAACTATTCCCCATTACAGCATCTTCACTCTTTCTTGACTGCTCATTCAATCACTGCTCACTCTTCAGTGTGCTTACTGGAAGTATTAGAGCTTTATGAAACGTCTATTAAATTACTTCCTGTAAGCTACAGAGTAACTGCCAAAGGTCAGCTATTCCCAGTTCCTAATGACCTGGTTTGATTTAGGTAGCCACCTTTTGAACTGGTGAGTTCTGAGTGCGTACCAGCTAATCTAGACAAAGTGTTCCCCAGAAGGGAGTAATGAGTAGCCATTTCTATGGCTTTTTGTAAATCATTATGTATGAAGTAGAAAATAGCAATTGATCAGATATGTACTGAAGAACTGCAGGGCAGCTTATGCTAGCACATGCATAACGAGCATGCCATCCAACACACAAAGGAAAAAGTCCCTTCCCCTCCTCTTCTCCAGTTCAAAGCAATGTGCTAACAGCTTCCCGACTGTTTGACTCCATGAATAGTAGGGCTGACATAACTTGGATTGCTTAGGAGGAGCACAGATAAATCAAAGTCAGCGCTAAAGAGTGACTGGCCAAAGAAGCAGCTTGCCCAGAGCAGCAGTGTGTGATTAGAGACGCAAAGTTAATGAGGTTTTCAGTGACCTTCAGAGGGCTTAAGGTTTTCAGGAATTTTGCCTTGCATGGTGAATGACTTAATCTTATCATTTGTATTATTCATATAATTCAATTATTGCACAATTAATACTGTGTTGTACAGAAGACTAATGGGTTGCAGCATATAAGCATGAATAACATTAAATGTGTCCAGAAGTGGACAACTGAATAATGGCAATGACTTCCTAGGCTTCGTAAGTCAGACAAAGTGATCTGAGTTCATTTTGCAGCTATAAAAGACACCAACAGTGAACATTAATGGCGACGTGCTATGCTACCTGAGTCCACATATGCCTTATATCTGTTTTCTTACCTCCTCTTCTCCTTCTTCCTGATATTGTTCATCCACATTATCTTCCTGCTGGTCAGGATTCCCTGCCATCTGCAGAAAGATTATATAGAAATTTAGCTCTATGTGCATACCTATTAACTTTAGAAGACTGAAGGTTAAAGCTTCTTGTTCTGGAACTAAAACTTTATGTAAAGCTAAAGTAACAATAGCATAAGAAGTAATAGTGCATTCATTAGCACTAATGATAGCCTGACCACATGATTTAGAACTACTCTAAATTAAAAAAACCAGACAGCAGGATGGTTATAATAAAAATCACTTCACAGACTAAAACAAGGCTTTCCATACTAAGCAGGAAGACAATGAAATATGCACACCATTAAAGACCAATGCTATAAAAATACAGATTATCTCTGCCTAGAGGAGTTTACAGTTCAAGCACAGTTGAAATGTGCAGCATTCACTGGAATGGCCATAGAAGGCAAGTGACACCAGTGCTTACAGTTGATCGAGTGCTGTCAGGAAACTGCGTGAACGTGCAGATTGTTCTTGCAGGGGCTTGTGTGAAGGTAAATACAGGGGCCCTGAACTATGAGACTACAGAACCTTGCTGAGCGGAGCCAGTGATGAAAGACGTACCAGTGTAACACCAGGACTAATTCCACACTTCTACCTCCACATGTCATGTACAGTTTAAAAGAGTTCTTAAAAAAAATAAAAATAATCAAAGTTCCAGGTTCTCTCACCAAGCTGTGCTACACTGTCTTTAAAGAGGACCTACAGAGGCTTCCTTTCCCTTTACTGACCACTAGGTGCTCTTCCATTCCAGGATGTCCTTGCTTTTGACTGGTTTGCTTGTGCTTTTCATTTTCATCTGGCAGATTTTCTTCTCTCTCTTGTTCAGCTTCCTCAAATTCATCTTCTCCCTGATTGTTGGGGTCATCAGCAGGGTTCACATCTTCCATGGCTGCCTTCTGTAATTTTCCGAAGTGAATGTTAAAAACATATTTTTATCTCACAGTATTTTTATATTTTATTTCATTTGAAAGCTACCCCACCATGAGCTATGTTAGAGCTAACTCCACACCAACTGAAATCAACAGGAATCTCTCTATGGGTATCAGAGGTCACTAGAACAAACCCTAGCCAATACAGAAGTGTCAGTTCCTGAAAGAAAAAGCACTCCAGCACTGAACACAGACAGAGCTGCAGTATGGGTATAGCTGCTAAAAACCAGATTGAAGCTGATGACTTATTTCACATGGGCTCTTGAACTCCTTTTGTTTATTGACTACCTGACAACTGACAATGTCTGATAAGACCAGGTGAAAAGAGATAAAGAGTTTAAATGCTCATGGCTCAAAAGAGCTGATGTGATCTTTCAGAACCAGTCTGTCCTGCAATATTGACCTTGTCTACATTTATAATAAAGCAAAAGAAAACAACACTCGTCATTTTACTTTGCCATTCAGAAAATGAGCATTTTTGTTCTACTCATCACTCTGACAAAGCATTTCGATATATTTATAGTTGGCAAGTTAAGGAATCTTTAGAAATATTTACTATACAACATAATTTGCTGAGGGCGAGGGCAGTGAAGATGACACGCTCGATGTTCTGCAATACCAAGTAAGACAGAACTTGGGGAAAGGCACAGGAGTGAATCTCCTGCTTCTCCATGCAGTCAATATCACAGCTGTGGCCAGTGCTGAGGTACACCCTCTTTCAATACCTCATGCTTCTGTACTGAATCCAGGCTGGTTTCAGTGGCCCTTGAGTTGGCTCTTGCCCTCTTAGTATGAAAAATACCATCACCACTCTTTCTGACTGACCACTGAGTTATTCCTGTTATTTTTTTGAATCCAAGTTTACCCATTCATGTCCCAGCTAAGTCTGAATCCTTTATTCCACCTAATTTCATCAAAGGAATGTAGAAAAGCAAGTTGCTTCCAACAAGGAAACTTTTTTTGATATCTTCCCAAATCAGTAAGGATAACTTTAAATAGATCATAGATGTAGTTTTAAACTCTCAAACTTGTCTTCCTATCAGACCTCTGGTTTGTCTTAGTTCTATAATATGCAATTATGTTAGACAAGATTCTGGGTTTTCACTTCAGTAACAACTGCAATCCATAGCATCTTAATTCATACTCACTGACTCATCAGCCTGCTGATTTTCTACTTGATGTTCTGGTTCTTGCTGCTCATTTGCATTATTTTGATCATCATCTTCACCTTCATCCTGGTGCTGGTTGTCACGTCCATAAGCTGACAAATTTTTGTTGTTATTATTATTGTATTACAGCAGTTTCTAGTTAGCCCTTTTAAGAAAGAATCTCCTATATAGAAACTTCCATACAGCTTTTAGCAGTAGGCAGCCTTTACCTAAAGAGCTTACATAAACAGATAATGAGAACAGATCTGTTTTACTGCTAGTAGAAAACCAACACTAAAAGGTTATATAATTTGAGGAGATGAAACAAAATCATAGACAAAGCCAGGAATGTAACCAAAATCCACAAAGCTCTATCGCAGCAGTTCAATCAAGAGGGCACGTTTCCTTTCAGGAACGTGGATATCATCTTTAGTAATACCTGTATTTCACTCACTTAGTTCAGCCAGTGTTATTTGAGCTTCTGGTTTTAAATTGCAAGTTTATATTTCACTTGAATCCCAACTGTATATGATATAAAATGAGTATTAAAATCTCGCATGAAAGATGAAACCTGTGAACATGGTAGGGACATTAATTTTATCTTACCTCCTTCTTCTTCCTGAATACCTTGCTCTTCTTCCCCTTGTACAATATCATGGTCCATGTTATCATAATGAGCCTGTTGGCTGAGAAAATTAAATGCAAATACATCATCTCAGTTTCAAAAAAGTGTTATTTTGCTTTAATAGACAAATGATTCCACTGCATCTCTGCCTTTCACAGCTCCTGCCAGAATGGGTTCCAGTTTAGCTTTCTATTAACTAATATTTTCTCACATCACCTTTCCTGGAAGAAGAAATACTTCCTTGTCCTACTATGCTAACTTTTGTGATTGTATTTCTCTGTATACCAGTAAGATCTACCTTGTACTTTCAAAACGCCTGAACTAGTATATTCCATACTCAAAGCACAGATACTATGAGCTGGAAGCAAAGAACTCCTCAGATAAGGGGTCTTAAAGACAGACTATGTGGGTCAGTTACTTTGTTGGCTAAGCAGTTTTAGATTTCATATTGAAAGGGGTTTACTTGTGTGGTTCTTACAGGACTGAATATTTTGACTATCAATTTATGAAAGGCTTTCTCATACCAAAATCCTTTTAGAACATGAGTCAAGTTAATAATATTTCAATGTTTCAGCAAAGAAAATTCAGTGGGCTTAAGATGCCAAAAGACAAAAAATTGCCACTAACAATTTTAAACTAAGGAGAAATATAAGGAAATATGACAGGGAGGGTGAAAGGCATGTAGGAGCTACAATATCACTAATATAACTGCATTCACAATAACTTTATAACACTACCAGGGTGTTGGTTTCTCCTGAAATCATGTTTTTGTCTCTAGAATGCAAATAATACCAGTCACTCTTACCCAGAAAGTCCTCATGGAATTACTTAAAAACAGCATCTCGCATTTAAGAGGAACTTTAGCTTAGGCACTTTAATGTATATCTGATACTTGAGCTCCTCAGTAAGATCATAATTGCTGCATAGTGGAAAATAATTACTAATTTAAAGCAAGCTTCAAGACAAGAGACATTGTATGCCAGCAGCCCCTAACCTCCTCCAAGGATGTGCATGGCAATGTGCACTCATTACTCCAGACTTCAGAGGCTTCCATAGTAAAAGAAAAACAAATAAACAAACAAAAACCTCAAAAAAGAAAGATGGAAAAACACCTTAAAACACTAAAATACCAATCTGATTTATCCTTGGAAAGAAGGAGATGAAACTCACTGAATTTGTTTTCTGGGCAGTCTAGCTTTATAGCATTAAACCACCCTCTTTTCAAAGGTGATATGGCAGCAGCCATAAAACCTAGAGTACAGACCACGACAAACTCACGTAAAAGAATTTAACCTTAGCCGGTTTTTATAGAGTTTTTCTCCTTGTTCTGCCTGTTTTTGCAGCTGAAGCTCTTTTTCTTGAAGCTGTTGCTGCCGTAATAGCTGTCCTTGCAGTCTTTGCTGGTGTAGTGATTCCTGATGTTCTCGCAGCTGATTGGCCTCCTCTGCTCTTTGGGCTCCAAGATGTTGCTGCTCTAGTTGCTGTTCATAGGCTGACTTATGTCTTTTTGTTACAGCTTTTGTTGTTGTTATCTGTCAAAGCAATATGTCAGTCATAGATTAATCACAATTTTTCAATGATCAGAAACAAGCGTGAAAAAGAGCGAGACAAGAGGGAAAATTATGCAGATGCTACATGCAATAGGTAGAATTACAGCAAAGTTACTTTAAGTTTTATTGTCTCTGCTTAAAGTTTAATTACTTTTTTGACCACAGACTGGAAATGTTGGGGTGTTTGCAGAGGACATGGGGAAGGAAGAGTTGATAATGGGCTGAGGGAGGCCATGCTTTTCTCGCAATCAGTAATAATAAACCCCCCCAACATATAACCAGTAAAAGGAAGTTTTGATGGCTGACGATTAAGACAGAAAATATGCTTCCACTGATTTATCTGGTAATTTCAGTAAGGCTTACATTAGGCCTTAAGTGAGACGCTGCACATTTCTTTTTTTTACAGTCAGCCGTAACTTAAACTAACTCCAGTTCCACAGCTTAAGCTATTGCTGCTGTTCTAATCCACTGCACCTCTCCAACAATGGCTTCTCATCACACCAGAGCTGTAGAATTAATCTGCTAGGAGAGTAAGCATTTACAAAGCCTAAGGTGAGATCAGTAAAATACATTTTCCACTGGAGACGTGATATAGAATGTAAATCCAGGATTCACTGGTTTTATTTAGAGCTGCAAAGAGCAAGACTTGTGATTTCCCCTGGCTATTTTAAGAATGTTCATCTTCAAGTTAAAATTTCCTGTCAAATGACAGCAAACATTCAGATGGAAATGTGTTTGCAGAAGGCAGATATACCTGACATGAAAATACACTGCAATCTGCTGTGATGCATCAAATTAGTAAGGCAGGACAGCTCTCCATCAAAGTGTTAAAGATAAGTCTCGTTCTAATCAGCCACCAGCTACCACAGGTCTCAAATTTAAAGTAGGAGATGAGATGCAATCTGACTGCTCTTTTTTTCCATCTGTTGCTTTTTATTAGCAGAATTAACACTCATTAAGCTGCATCTGGCAAGCACTACAGTATACGTGTGCTGAAGCTAAGCCTGAATCCCATGGATCCAAGTGCTCTGAATCCCAAATTTTCCATAAACAAGACAATTTTATCTACAAACCAAAGAGTACTCCGAATCCCAGACTTTCTATAACATGACACTGATTTTACCTAGAAATAGGCGAGTGCAATAAAGGGCCAGCAATTATATGAGATGCCTTCATTTAAACAGCAGATCTAATCAGTTAGTAGAAAAGAAAAGAGCTCCATACCTCTGAATGAAGATGATCACCCAACATGTTGGTTTCTTCTTCTTTCTGTTCCTGTTTTTTCCATTCATGTTCTTCTGGTACTTGATCCTGTTCCTCCTCTAAGCGCTCAGGCTGACCTGCCTGCTCCATTTCTTCCTCTTCAAGTTCTTTTTTGCGCTCCTCTTCAACTTGATCAACACGTTGCTCATCATCCTCTCCAGCTTCTTGTTGCTCCTGAATATTTAGTTCTTTGGCATGGTGGCCCTCATTAGCCCTTCTCTGCAGATTAAGCTGCTCAGCTCTGTCTTCTTTTTCCTGGGTATTTATTTCTTCTCTCTCTTTTGGCTTCTCATCCTGCAAAACATACTCAAGATTATGTGTGCAGAAGATATTACAGATTTTGTATTTCTACGAGAACCAAGGACCAGATATTGCTGGCTACATTCCAGCCTATAGTCGTGAAGCTGTAGTCAGGAGAGCCAAATGCCTGCTTTGGAACAAGCTGCCCCTCTGGCCAAGCAGTATCAATACCTCATTCTTGGCTCTGCGCGGGTACGCGAGGTATTGTACAATTGCATCATAAAGTAGGTTAAGCCTCATTTTATCTGAAGGGCAAAAAACCTATTACAGTTCTGTATCTACAAAGGAAGCTTTGTATTTTTATTTCCTATAGTTCTGCTGGCCAAAAACTTTTGTAAAACAAAACCGCAGCTGATAACGTAACTTCCAGACTGTACCCACAACTTTGCTTGTGCCAGTTTTAAATATACTGACTTAAGTGTGCCACTGAAACTTTATAAAACATATGAAAAGACAATTTCTTCAGAACTTGTTAAAGCTTTTCTGTACCACATGAGACATCTAAAGTTTTAGAAACTGCTTATTATTCATAAGATTTTTTTAAACTTGTTAAAACAGCTTACATAAAGCAGTTTTAAGTGCACTTACAGTCATGTGAGAAAAGGTCACCATAACTATATTTTTCTACTACTCAGTAAGATGCAACTGTTCCTTACTACTCTACTCAAGAACGGACAAATGCATACAATTAAAACATACGCTTCTATCAGCAGTTGAGCACATTGCTAGCATTTTCACAGAATCACAGAACGTTAGGGATTGGAAGGGACCTCAAAAGCTCATCCAGTCCAATCCCCCTGCCGGAGCAGGAGCACCCAGATGAGGTTACACAGGAAGGCGTCCAGGCGGGTTTCGAATGTCTCCAGAGAAGGAGACTCCACAACCTCTCTGGGCAGCCTGGGCCAGTGCTCTGTTACCCTCACTGAGAAGAAGTTTCTCCTCAAATTTAAGTGGAACCCTCTGTGTTCCAGTTTGTGCCCATTACCTCTTGTCCTATCATTGTTTGTCACCGAGAAGAGCCTGGCTCCATCCTCGTGACACTCACCCTTTAAATATTTATAAACAGGAATGAGGTCTCCCCTCAGTCTCCTCTTCTGCAAACTAAAGAGACCCAGCTCCCTCAGCCACTCCTCATAAGGGTGATGCTCCACTCCCTTGATCATCTTTGTAGCCCTACGCTGGACTCTCTCCAGCAGTTCCCTGTCCTCCTTGAACTGAAGGGCCCAGGACTGGACACAATATTCCAGATTTGGTCTCGCCAGGGCAGAGTAGAGGGGGAGGAGAACTTCTCTCGACCTACTCACCACCCCCCTCCTGATACACCCCAGGATGCCATTGGCCTTCTTGGCCACAAGGGCACAGTGCTGGCTCATGGTCATCCTGCTGTCCACCAGGACCCCCAGGTCCCTTTCCCCGACGCTGCTGAAATTTTTTATTTTGCTGAATAAGAACCATTTCCTATACCGTCTGTAGCCAGGCAGTACTTTGTACCTCCTTATGCTCTGGAGCCACAGCTTCATGGTGCACTGGGAGGTCACTGTGGGGAGATGGTGCTCCCACCTCCAGCTGCTCGTTCGGCCGTTCTAACTTCTCAGGCTGGCGGAAACTTGGCATTTTGTTGAGCGTGTCCTTCAACTGCTTGTATTCCTCCACCTGGGACTAAAGTCAAGACATTAATTATAGTGTGTCCAAATCAATTTCTTAATAAAATGTAGTCACCTCGGAGTGTACTTGCTGGCAAAACATATGGTAGAAAGACTCGATATTCACATCAGAGGAAATACCAAGGAGGAGAAGGCAGTTTTTGAAACTGGTTGTTTCCACGCATTGAGTAGCATTGATTCGTCACGATCTTTTCAGCCAAAGTGCACATGCATACAAAGTATATTAGTAAAATCTCTGTGGGACAAAGATGAAGATTTGTTTTATTCATGCCAAGCAGGAGAATTGTCAAAAGGGGATGATGCAGGGTTTTTGTGGCAGGCTAAAGCAAGGAAAATCAAAAGCACCACAGCTTCTCCTTTACTGGTAGAAAGAAGTGCAGTTCTTTTAGAAACAGTAGCTTTAAAGTACATATATACATAATGAAAATGCCCAATTCTCAACACTTAGACAGGTGTTACACAAAACAACAGTCAACATACAGAACTGAGGCAAAGAAAGTCATAGTACACCTTTGGTGAAGGGCAAGGAAAAAAAAAGAATAAAAAAAAAAAGAAAAAGAGAGAAAAACGTACATTTCTAAAGCCTTCCTGAAATGCAGCAGTAAAATGTTGTAATTTGATTTGCTGTTTATCTTTGTACAAGATGAGGATAGTTTCAAAAAGCTTTTAAGTCCAGTGTGAGGATCTAACTGGTTGGTACACCAGTTCCTGTCTATACAGGAGATGTTCCAAGAAAGACTGTCCCACAAAGTCAAATTTTTTTGAGATGGACAGGATTTATAAAAGCTGACCAGCTGCATATACAAAAGGTGGTGCCCCACAAGAGAGTTTCTGTGTTGCTCCAGTGGAGGTGGTGGGTGTGTTGACTATCTGTTCTGGCGTCAGAGGTGCACTTCATAATCCTTTTTAAAGTTCAAGTTAAAAACTGGCTGCAGTTTACACTCAGTGACTATGTATGTCATTTTGTGTGTTATGTGGTATCATAGCAATCAATAGTACAGCAGACAGGCATGATGCATTGAGGTACAATGCATAATACGCATACAAAACAATATCCACAGTGCTACAGATTGACATGATGCAATGCATAACAGCTCTGAAGCCAGACGCACCTCGAAGCATCTTCAAAAGACTATGGCATCCATTAAAACAGACGGGCCTAAAAGCAAAGCAGAATGCACAGTAATTACTTTTGTCATTCCAGAGGGATACTTCTGCTTCCTGATTAACTGCTGGAGAGTCCAATGAGAAATTTTAGAGGAAAAAATAGTATTTACTTAACGTAACACTAATATGCAGGTCTTATTTCTTTTTACTCAGTTGCTGACCATGCAGAGAGACTAACATACTAGGATATTTAAACAGATCAGAATTCAAGTACTCTGTTCCGCTGCACGAGTTGCTAAGCTGAACATTGTGATTCAAGGCCACAGCCTAAAAGGTATTAATACTGACAGAAAGACAGGGTTTATAAAAATACATAAGGAATCTGTCTGGCTGTTTAAGCTATGGAAAAGTACAAAGCTTACAATGCCTTAAAGATTCAGGTCACAAATTCATTAGTGCAGCATCGACTACTGATATTTAATGTCTAGAATATACTCAGAAAAATAGAGGGGACATTTATTGAGCTGTGTTTCTAAGCAATAATCCCTTGTGAACTTTCTGTAGCTGCTTTGCAGGAGAAACTACGCAAGTGTGCTAAAAACATTCTGTTCTAAAAGACTGTGCAAGACTCTTCTCTTGAAGGAAAGGTACTCCATATGATAAATGCCACATTCTGCTTGCAAATAGCAAGGCTTTGTGTGACACAGGTTTTCTAATTAAAGAACTGAATCAAAGCCAGGAGAAGTATATGGAGCTTCCCTTTGGATTTGGTGAACCTTAAATCAGACCCTACATCTGCCCTTAGGGAATTTCAGATGTTAGCAAATACATACCAAGTACCTAATGTGGCCAGTGGGAGAAGAGCTTAAAATTAGCTGCCAGCGTATTTTAGTACTGGAAATTAAGATTCTTCATATATTTAGTCTATGAGGGACTTTCCTGGTCTTTCCC
>NW_010166241.1:54697-67610 GCF_000695765.1 Mesitornis unicolor
CATGTCTATGTGCAGAATCTGTATTGACATGCACAAGAAGAACTAGGGAAAAAAAGATCCACTGCTATTAATGCTGCTAATGATTTTGTGGGCCATAAAAATACTTAAAAGAAGAAAACTAGCCAGGAATAAATATAACTTTACACTGCCTCATTGGTTCTCCCTCTGATCTTTCACACCAATAGTCTTCCTCTGCTCCAACATTACTCCTACTTCCACATTCCCTGCAGCCTACACAGCCTGTACTGGCACAGCTGACTGAGTGCAAAGTTTGCACTTCATGGATAGTTCACTTGAAAATGACATTTAAGAAGGATAATGCTGCTGCTGCTTTTTTACTAATTTGAGTTCCACCTGGAGTTTACATGCCTCCATATATGCTCTGCCTCTGTTGCACTGATGTATATAGCCTTATAAACCTTCCAGGCATCCACAATAACAGACTTCACAGTATAACAGCATCCAGGTCTTTACAAGTGATACATGTGAAAGTCAGAGTGTGGGATGTTAAACTAATATAAGTTCTATCGGAACAGACAGAGAAAGAAAGGTATTTGACAGCTCTCATGGAAGCAGAGATACTCTTCTTATCAGCAGTGCATGCATTCTTGGGCCTATAAGACAGCTTTTTATTTTCTGACAGCCCTATGGTTTGTTGCTGCTTCTTCTTAAGAGTGACCCTTTAACTCATGCACTTCCCTGCAGTGTGGAGCATGGTGCTAACTGCAAATTCCCCATGCGAAAGGCTACATGCATAACATTACAGTCAGCTGAACCAGGAGAAACAAGTCTTAGGAAGGTTAGAGCTAGCAGAAGCTGCTTTCCTTTCTGACCTGTGCAGCAGCTAGTGCACTCTTGTGGTCTTCCAATGTCACTACAAGCTGGTTGTGTTGGGAGAGTAAGTTCTTATGCTGTTGCTACACAAAAAGAAGAACATTACATGTTTCACAAAGTTCATTCTGAACATAAATTAGGTAGCCTGGGGGATTTTGAACTAGGAAGATAATTAAATTTATTTCGAAAAGGAAATCCTGAGTTGGAATGACAGCATTTATTTATTTAACATGGAATGCATATTAAACACGCAGAAAAAGCAAGCATGCCAGGAAAGAAAATTTGTAGGCCAGATCTTGCGTAACTAAAACAAAGTTAAAAGTTGGAGTTGATGTTGACGAACATTTTTAAAAAATAGAGCTGGGAAACATTAATTTCAGCAAACTTAGTTTGCCAAAACACAATTCTTAACTCGCAAAGTCAAATTTCCAATTCAAATTTCTGTAATAAATACTTCTCTTCCAACTCTTTTGAGTTTTTTTAGTTTAGTTTTGTTGGTTTTTTTTTTTAAATGAGCATGTAGTACCTGAAGTGCAGATAGCAAAAGACAAGAAATGCAGTTCAGCCATACTACTCTCCTTTATGCCATGTAACGGAAGCTACAAATCATCAGTACAGCCCATTTCTGGCTTGTTAAAACGTGGTAAAATTCTTCTTTCTCCTAATGGTCTTCAAAGTTCTCCTTAAAGCAAAGCCTACCTTGACATCTTGTAGCTGGGTGTGAACATCTTGGTGAGCTTTTCTCAACTGTCTGTTCTCCTCCCGTAAGTTATACAGGGATTCTGTTTAAAGAAACGACACACACAATTTAAACCTGGTCAGATTTATAATACTGGATTAAGCACCAAAATTAAGACTATAACACAAACTACATAAAATCTTACACAATTGCTACAATATAAATGGATTAGAGTAACTGTACGATTTGTTTACATTACATCTCTCCCTAGCCCTATAAAAAGCTTTACATTTTCAAGCAGAAATTTGTAAAATGTGGTTAAATTCTGTATTAGTGCACTCAGTCTGCAACACAAACTACGCATCACACTTCGTGCTGGGGACTGCAGACGGCAGTAATCATTATGGTAATCTGAATCCTTAAAAGGCAGAGGGGAAGCCACCTTCCTCTCTTCCCCCACATCGCATCTGGTGAGTCAGAATTTCATGTCATAGGACTAAGCTATTCTCCTGGAAGAGGTGCTCAGATGGCCAGCATACTTAAAAAGCTTTATGTTCTGGGACCAGGGAGAGGGGCTTCTCTTCCCACTTCTTACATTACGTTGATGTGGAATATTGCGAGCAGACACAGGCAAGCTCTTCCCACACTCCAAGCTGCTAGGCTGCAGTCCAGCTCAGTCCAAGAGCTAGCTGCATGACTTCACTGCTGCGGTGCCAAGGCAGAACTAATAAACACAGCCTCTGCCTCCAAAATACCGTGCAGACAAAACTGCAGACAGCTCCAAAACCAACTCATGTGTTAGTGACGCATGGCAGAAAGTGGCTGAAGGCCCTTGATGGGAAGAGCCTCATCCTTATGTTCTATGCAAGTGCATAATTAGGACTGAAGAGGTCTGCAAACTGCAAAAAAATCTCATCAATATGAAACTGGATGCGAAAAGTAAGAAATGAATACTTCACCATCCAAGCGCAACACGTTTCAGAAATGATACATACAGAGAAAATGAGGTCTGAAAGGTATATAAAGTCACTTCATAGAGGCACAATTAAATCTCTGATAGAAGTGGCAAACATTCTTAGATTGTCTTTCATTTCCAAAAAAGAGTAGAGATAAACCAATTTTTTTTTTAATACAAGTCTTAGAACTAAAAATGAAAGACTGGATAAACCATCCTCTGACACTTGACAAGCTTTTAAGTGCTGTGCTTTTTACCATTTCGCTAACCTAGATAGAAACACAAAGCACACATGAATTCAGAAAAAGGCCACAGAAAAACATCAAGAAAATGTAACTTATCAGGAGGGATAAGATGTATGAATGACCTGTCAGCGAGAATAGAGACAATGTCTTTCTGTCTCACATCACAAAAAAATACAAAGACAAATACACATTTTAACGGGCAGCCAGATGCAGGTTGCATATACCCTTCAGCTTAGAGATCTCCTGCTCTTTTTCCTGCTGCAGTTGCAAGTATCGCTCCTTGTGATCACTGAATGTTCTGCTAAACTCTTCTCCTTGTTTTCGGTGATCTTCCTCAAGGTCAGCATGCTGTTTCTTTAGTTCTTCATGTTGACTCTGCAAATACCAAGTTGGACACTGGAACAGTTCTGTATCTGCATATCTGGCTAATATTGTCTTTGGCAATTTATTAATTAAGTCCAGATGAATAGGAAGCATTCATAAAAAGAAGATTATTATTCAAAGCATGCATATTGCAGCTCCCCTTGAACACAAAATGAGCTCTGTGATGAGTACTCTCCTGTTCTAGGGCTACGTCACCTCGTCCTGCGTTTGCACTGTCCCATTGGGAGCTGCTGAATGTGTGTCTAAGAAATTCCTGACATGCCAAACTATGTACAGCCTGATAAGTCAGCGTTCCATACAAGTAATTGCATTTGGTAAGCTTAAATTACCCACTGGAAAGCCCGACCAGGAAAAACTGCAGTAAATCATCTTTTACTGTTGTACGAGGAGGGCACCATGGATGTACTGACATTCTGGAGTGAATTACCAGAAGCCAGCGAGGCCATATCCCCCTGACAGAGCAGTGTCCTGTGAAAGTGGATATCCCCGTTACCTACCTTCAGCATCTGGTGCTGTACGCTCAGTGCACTGTAGCGGCTATTTGAGTCTTGCTGTAAAAGGAAAACACGAGTGTTAAACAGGACAAAGCTGTCATTCCTCTAACCCCTGTACCATGCAGTTATTTAGGATTCACAAGCCAAGGGACGTAACTCCCCAGGAAACACATTAATCTCTGTACTTGCTTTGGAACATAGCAAGCATATATACTCTGCAGTTACTGCAGCAACAATGTATTTTAACTTTGGTTACTCAGCTCACAAACTGCTCCCCTGTTTCAACAGGAAGTAGCCATAAAATCCTAATTTACTAGCTTTATAAAGAGTTCTCTACAGGTCTCTGGGTCCTTTGCCAGATACAGCTTTCCTTCTGGCACTTGCTATATAAAACAAAGTTTCTTGAAGTTTTTATACTTTCCAGTTCAAAGATTATGGTTAGCAAGTTGTCACTGTCCTTTTCCCTGTAGACTAAGCTACAAAAAGATTTCTAACACTTTATTATTCCTCTTCTCCTTAAAAATGGTAACATTATGTTTGTACTACCATAATATAAACAGGAGAATATTTTCTTAATTAATTTTGCAGAAAGATATTAGGATCTTCTATTACAGCTCAAATAATTAGGAACTGCAGAGCACTTAGGCATGCAGAGTAGAAATTGAATAAATGAGTGCTCTTTCAATTAGTAATTTGAGAGACCTCTTTAAACGGTTATAATTGCAAAGCACTTCCCTTTTCTTGCAACTCAAATAGCATCAACTATTAAAAACTCGTACTAGGAATGATGACTTACCCTTCCTTTATTTAGTGTTTCCTGTGCTTCTAGTTTATAAACAAGAAAATCTACAACAGAAAAGGGAAAATACTGATTAAAAAAACTCAGGAAGATTATAATCTGTACTTAAATAATATGACTGTTGCATGCAAAAATTCTTTGAAGAGCTGAATACTTATGCAGCTACATTTTTCCAACAGATCTTAAAAAAAACTACGGAGAATTTAACAAAATGCTCAAATTTTGACGAAGTGTTCTCATTTAAAAGTTTCATAGGCTCATAAGATATTTTCATTAAAAAGTTTCATATCTTAATGCGAGATATAAAGGGGTACAGGCTCAAGACTGTGGATGGGTAATTCAATCTGTTACACAAACTCTCTCATTAGACACCCAGTAGCACCATTCTAAAGGAAAAGGACATTCATAAATAGTGTATTCTTGTATTAAGATAAAAAAATGTGCTTTAACAAGTGTGAAAGTCTAGACTAAGTTTAAATAAAACAAAAATTTCCCCTTTTGTTCCTAGACCCTCTTTTCAGGATTTGAAACCAGCAGCTCACCTTTACATGGCAATGGGACAGCTCTACACTAGATGGCACCAGAAAGCTATCGAGAACTGCATGGTAAGAAGAGTAAGTTCTGACACGTTCTTAGTCTTTGCTAAAGCGGCTGTGTTAATTCAGCAGTTCAGTCCTCAGTTTTAGGAATACTACAGGCATCACTCTGAAAACTGTAGTGAATTTAGAGCAATAAAAAAACCCTCAGATAAAACTCAGAGGACTACATTGTCCTGGTTTCTCAGAGGGCAGATATGTAAGAAATACAGTATGTGACAGCATTTCCCCCTCTCACACACCTAGAACTTAAGTGTTAATCAGAAAAAGGGATGTAAGCATGTATTTACCCTTAAGCTTGTGTAAAAACACTGATTGAGAGTCCAATTTCACATTGATGGATTGCAGGAAAAGATCCCGTGTTTTTGGCACAAGTTTTACATTTTCAGCATGCCGGAACAGGATTTACTCATGCCCGTGTCCCACACACCTGTTAGGTTTACATACACTGATGTACACACATTCTCTGTGTATATGTATGTACGCCATACATATATCTAATGTATGCCATGTTGCAGTGATCTGTAAACAGCACTGGAAAGATGTTCACTTTTTAAAGTGATCAGATTTTAAAAAGTAAGTTAAAAAGGTGGACTAAAAGACCACCGCAGATCTGCCAAGGTGGTCCTGTCAACATGTTATACATCGGTAACTTGTTTAAAATTGACAAAAATACATCTGAAGTTACTTTCTCAAATAATCAAGTTATCTGAAATGTCAAAGTGAAAAGCACATTTTTACCTTCTTTTGCTTTCTTATGTTCAAGCCTTTCCTTTTGTAATGACTTTTCTAATCTTGACCTGTGCTCATATACAACTGAAAAGAGAAATTTTATACACAATTCATTTTAAAAGTAACATAGACAAAGAACACCACCCACCCCAGCACACCCAGAGAGCATTGGCACAGAATGTACCAGGAAAACACAAGTGGAATGAGGTCAGGGGATGAAGGACTGTTTGCATTATTTGAGACAGTAACCTTTTCTTTTAGCACACTATATTGATCCTGATTTTTAATTATTTCCACTGCATAAATATGGAATGCGATAACCGTAAAAGTGATTTGTTTATGGAGACAGTCAGCTATGGTGGATCTCCATGAAAGCTACCAAATCCTCCTTCCTTCTCACATGTGCAGGTACACATTTCCCCATGCTTTCACGCTTTCCTGCCTTGTTTGTAAAGGGACAAGGAAATAGGAGAGGACAACCTTCCTGTCGGAGCAAAAACTTGTAGCAAACGCATTGCCACAAGGAGGGCAGAGAGCTGCACAAGAGCAGGATGCTTGCAAAGGTGCAGCAGTACACTGGACACGCTGCTTAGCCCAAGGCATGAAGGACCTGAGATCCATTCCTAAATTCTTCCAAAAACATGGACAACTCAGTTTTCTGTGACCTTTTTTTTTTATTCCAAGCTTAGATAACAGTATCCTTTTGCACCATAGCACTGCTGGAAGACCCGCTGACCGCATGATGAAACGCTTACATGTAATGTCCTGCACTTCTTAGTAAGCAAGTGCTGGCAGCAGGTATACACATGCTAAAGCACCTTGTACTTGCAATATCCATATAATCTGAGGAGGATTTGGGTCTCCTCTGGCAGGGCCACTGACTACAAAAAAATTGCACATGGTGTTTTGGAAAGACGCTCTGACATCTTTGTCAAACTCTACAAGCTCTTCGAGCTGACGCTGTCACCAGAAGAGGCTCTACTGCTTGCTCTCGTACTGTGCTTTCTTGTGCTGTCACTGCTATGGGTGATGGGACAGCAGGACCTAGCAGTTGGGGACAGGGCATATAGCAATTTCTTCTGGTGGCAGTGCCAGCTTGTAGTTTTCAAGAGAGCAGCAGGGATGACTGGCAGTGACTTGGAGTGCTGGGCAGCACGGCAGGAAACAGACTGCTCCAGTTTTGATCACAGAAAGCATACACTACTTTACTTCTAGGTTTTTTACTGCATGACAACTACTCTTGGTCATATCAACGGTCCAACAGACCAACCGCACCATCCCTTGAGACCTGACGAGAGCAGATGCCCAATACAGAACACACACAACGAGTGTACAATATTTCTTTGACACCATCTCCCAGCAATTTACGGCTCCCAGAGACTGTCCGACTGCGTGCACCATTCCAAAATGGATTTTACATTTATGAATTTGTCTAATTGTTTGTTTTATCTATGTGCATTTAGGACATCCAATATCCTCTGGCAGAGAGTCCCACCACTTAGCTGCCAGTCAAGCAGCATTTCATGCTTGTGTTTTGAACATCTAGTTTTGGATGTCTCTCACAAGCAATGGGGCACATCAGTCCCTATTTACCCTTTCCTCATCTCTCACTAGACTGAAATAGCCTATCAGGTTTGCAGCAAAGATATTAATTAAAACTCCTCCAAATGTACAATTACATTGACTCAATATCAGTTTAACACAAGTAACTTTCAGTGTCCAAATTGTAATTTGCACTCTTTAAAGAGTTTTTAATTTGTATTAATGGAATGTGTGACTTTTCCGTCAAAACCAGGAAACTCATTTTCTGAGAAGTAAACTTGGTGAACTTTAGCCTTCAATGGGAAGCATCAAATAAAGATTTGTATCTCAGCAGCCACAGAAAACTCCTCTTGCACCTTAAAATGTGTTCTTAATTCCACCAAGGTGCATTCTGCTGGCTCTTTAGCTACTGGCTTATCTACAAGTGCTTACGTTTTGGCTTAGAAGCTGGATTGCTAATCAATCCTTGTCACCTATCTCTACTTTGCTATTTATCTTCTAAAGCCAAGGACATCAGTCAAGATGAACTAACTTATCAACATCCTCCACAACAAAACAGGCATGCAATGAATATTCACAAACTCACCAGCAAGTAAGCTTTTAGAGAAGGAAAAACAAACGGCAGCACTACGGCAATGTTTTTCTCTGGGCACTGAAGACTGTGAATGCTGAATTACATTGCAAAAGGAGCAGTGGTTGTAGCACAGCAAGTCAGGAGAGAAGTGAAAATCCATCATGGGTTTCCCCTCCCATGCAACCCGGGTGGAAATAGGCTTTTTGGCAAACAGACTAAACCACAAATGGATTGAGAGTTAACATTTTCCATTTCACTTTGTCTGCAAGCATACCTTTCTCAGCTCCTCCTCGGTTTTTAACAAGTGTGGAGGGGCAAAACCCTGCCCAAGAAAAATGGATTCAGAGGTAACATTTTCCATTTCACTTTGCAAGCATACCTTTCTCAGCTCCTCCTCGGTTTTTAACAAGTGTGGAGGGGCAAAACCCTGCCCAAGAAACCCATAATAAGGGCAGGAAGAGAGGAGAAGAGAATGCAATAGTTTGGGTTGTAGGGACTGCGGTTTTTTGTACCGTTCACAGCTAATTGGACCTCCGCTGAGCTTTGCCTTTCCTGTCTTCACCCCGCGCTTTCAAGCAATGCCTCTATGCCCCTCCCAGGCAGTGCATCCTCACTGCTGCTTGCTGCGTGCCAACCTCTGAAATGCCAGAACAAAGCTGGCAATGTCTTAGAATAGCCTTTCCAATGGCCAAAAAGGGCTATGAAAAATCTTCCTCCTACCCCTCCCCGCTTCCAGTTCATTAGCTGGTTGGTCCAGCGATGTTCCTCTCTGATAAAAGTCCATAATGTGCAACACACTGAAGATTTTGATTAAGAATAATTAATAAGAAAGCATAGCCTCCATATTTTCTCACTTGTGCCTTTGGGGAGCAGGTTGCAAGTCAGATTTTGGAGGAGTTTCTCTCCCATAAAAGTAAATTATTCCCACCAGTCAGGAACTTCCTAGGCAAGAGGCCAAACTACAAGGCTCTTGCTACTACAATAGGGTATTTCTCCCTCACTACCAGCCTGGATAGAAGATGTCTGAGGAAGAATCTCAAAGAAATAAATACACTGCAAAACCAGATTTCTATGCTAGGTTTCCCAGCTGGGAGATGGAACCTATACAAGGAAACTAACAAATTCCTACTGGTGTAATGCACTGACATGACACTCCACAAATGAGTTTTTCCTCGTTTTTTCCTGTCTAGATGATCCTGCTCTGGCAGGGGTTAGGACTGGATGATCTTTCAAGGTCCCTTCCAACTCCTAATGTTCTGTGATTCCTAGGGTAAATTCTTAATTTTGTACTGATCTTGGCACAAACAATTGAACTTTGTTTCTATGTTATATTTAATACAATGGTACAAAAAAGGGGGGAAAACATTGTCATCTAATGGCTAATATGCACAATTCTAAAGCTGGAATAACTGCAGGTATCAGTAAAATTATTTAAGTTACCTATAAAATGTAGCCCCCATGCACTAACACAGAACAACATAAACTCACAGAGAGATGCCCCAGCTTCAAAGAGAAGAGCCCAGAAACAGGACTGGTAACATCACAGCTACTTACACCACTCTTCACCTCCAACAAGGAAATATCTAACAGTTCTCTAACTGACCCAAATTAAATCAATTTATTCATTTAAGAGTTTTCTCATATAGAATAGAAAGGGGAGAAGGGGAGGGGGGGTGCAATGCTCTATAGGTTCTCGGCATATTACGCCACTTTGACCATTACTGAACCTTAATTGCAACACAGGAGTCAAGTGATCTGATGAAAGCAAGCTTATTTAACAGTCATGGCTATTTCTCTTTGCTTTGTACGTCTAAGCAGCAAAACTATTATTAAGCAAAATAAGCTATTATCATATATTTAAAGGACAGTATTTCCTATTTTACATTATCAGCGATTTTTCAACTGTGTTACTTTGGTACTTTAGTCTGTCAGAACCATGATTCTAGAGTATAAAATACCTCAGCTCCCACTATCTTACGTACTGGAAAATTAAGATTACACTGGGATTTAAGTATACATGATTCAAGAAATTTTTATTTCAATATTATTGTTTCTTATGCAATTCTGCAGTCTTACTCTGAGCTTGCAGTAATACCTTCCGTTTAAACCCAGCAGATTGCAGTAGTCTTGGCAACATTCGATGTTATTTTTGTAGCAGAGTTGAACTGAACCAGCAGTGTGTGTGTGCTAAGCCACACTGGCACTTTTCTAGTAACACCATGAAGGTTTGTAGAACACAGACTCATTATAAAAATAATTTCCAATTCTTGTCACTGCAAATAGAAACATTTAAAATGCTGAGAGCAAAGCATTTCAATTAGCCAAGGAAGAATCCCCTCAATACGGCACATAGGACAGATTTTCTAGTCCGATGAAAATAATTAAAATTTTGATCTCAGAAGATCTTTCTTGACTCATCTGATCCTAATGCTTCACGCTGGGAGAACACGTTATTCGTACAGCAAGACCTGTTCCCCAAGCTCTGTATTTGATTATGTCAGTGAAGGTGGTTTCAAACAAGGAGATCCTCTATTTGACTACTGGTAATCTTACCAGGAACAGACTATCAAACTGTGGGGAGCTCCTGGACAAGTAACAGGATTGCCCACCCCAGCACAACACATACTGGTTACAGTTCACACTTCATTCTTCAGAGACTCCCGAGAGTTTAGCAGTAAATGGATATTCCAGTGGCAACGCAAACATCTAAGAAACAAAGGAAGTGTTCCCACAATAAAGGCTAGGAAAACTCTGTTTTAAGTAGAACAAGAAAACATTACAGAAACCATATATTTACAATATACTAAACAAAATATTGAAGCTATTTCATATTTTATGCCCTTGAAGTTTTCTGTTTTGAATTTATATGAAAAGGACAGAAATAGAAGCCAAGTTAACATGAAACTGATTGTGTCTGAAAAACAAGCATTTTTCTGGCTTCATTATGGAACAATTTTGCATACAGGCAGGGATGGACTGCTCTCATTCTGCTCATAACCAGCGCTGCATGCAGTATGACAATTACTTTTAATTTAATTTAAACAAACTCCTACCCTTTTCAATTTACTCACGTGAAGAACAATCACGTAATAGCTTTGTCAAATTACAGCCAGTCACTGCAAAAGAGCAGAACTCCTGCTCGCAAACTAAACCATGGATCAGCAATTGCTGCTGCTTTGACTTAATTCTCTACTCATTTATATTGCTCAAAGTATTAATAATTTTAAGAGAGAAGTTTGTATTTAATATCTTGATCTTCACATTTAGGGGTTCTGTAATGTCTGTGATAAACCTACCACTGATTGCAATTGCATGATGAGAAAGGGTAACATCTACTGCTTTCAAAGATCCTGCACCAAAAATAACCTATCAATTAAAATAAACCTGCTCCTCTAACTTATTCAGGACTCCAATAAGAAACTAGAACTGGAGAATGGACATTTGGGTCTGAGTAGCTTGGGTGCAGGCAGCCAGCTGTAAATCATCACAGCAAGGTCCTGCACCGTGCTCCCAGTGCAGCGTGGTTCTAATGAACGAGATGCAGCACTGCTGCTCAACCAGCTCCACACACAGCGGTAGATGGGGACAGGCCAAGTGCCCACTCTTAGGTCAAAATCTAGCCATAAATCAGATTAGATCTGCTCAAAGATAACGGAGAACTGACTATGTGCTGTTTTATACAACATTTTCAATCTTGGAACACTGATTTTTTTTTCTGGATAAACTGGAATATATCCGAAAAACAAAAGAATAGTTTGGGAATTACCTACACCCTGGTAGTTGGTGTGACACTGACTGTTGGGAATCATTAAAGCTCACAGCTGACTCCTTAACTACAGTTGTGACACTCCTCCTTTTGGCTCTACAAACTCCAGCTCAGTCGCTGCTGTCCTGCCCAGGACAAGGATGATCACCGGTGCTCTCTCTGAAACTCATTTTCTGGCACGGAGTTTTTCCCACACTGACACTGCTGAGGTCGGTAACAGATCAGACAAGGTACCCAAACTAACCACCTTCAAAAAAAGCTCTGGAACGTGTGGAGAGTTCAGATAAACATAAGAAAGTTTACGTGCTTATCAAACCTTCAGCTTTGCATCCTCAGAAAGAAAAGAGGGAATCTGAAGCATAATGTGGAGAAGTGTTGCACATCTTCAAAGTTTTGGTTTGACTGCAGTTCAGGAAACGGGGAATGCTGGGGAGTTTGACACATTAATACAGTTCGCCCCAGAAACACATATTTCTAAGAAAAAGTTGTGGCTTCTATTCAATTGCAAGAATGACAAAGAAATTAATTTCTAAACTGGAATAATTTAATAGAATCCTTTTACCTCACCCTGCTTCATGTAATCCCTTTCTTAAAAGTCAGTAACACCTCTAGGAAACAACAGATTTAAAAACAAACTGCAAGATGTGCTGGGATACAGCAAAGTATTTATAATTTTGAAGCAGCAAGCAGTAAAAGCTACTGCTAAAAAACAGAAGTTTGAGAAGGGGTATTAAATGTGATTAAATATTTAATCCCTAACAGGCTTCCGACATGACTTTTATTAAGAAAGAGATCACATTTTCTACTCCAGAAAATATTTCCTGTGGATTCCATGAAAGATTCCACCCTGTGGTGCCACCCATGGTTATGACATGCTGGATCAGATTAGCATCTCATCTTGCATATGCTGCTGCCTGTACACCTAGCTATGCTAAAGACTTTTTTTTAAGTGATGATAAATGCAAATAGTTCAAACAAAACCTGTGTAGTGATTTTAGACTTACATTCTTAAGATTAGCAGATTTACTGCTAAAAAAATTCCATTTTTCTTTTTATAATTTTCTTCTCTCCATTCTTTTGCCATTTTTGCCACGACACATCAGATCATTTTGAAGAAAATACACAAACATTCAGAAGAGCTGCAGAGACAACAGTTTCCTTCTCACACCATCTCTGAATGTCTGAGTCTGCTCAACTCTCAGCTTCAGGAAACAAGGGCTTGTTCTTGCTCCCAAAATTTTAGACTTTTTTAAATTTTCTGCAGAAGTCTAGTGATTTTATCTACCTGGTGTTAGGATCTATAAATACATACT
>NW_010166242.1:0-1615 GCF_000695765.1 Mesitornis unicolor
CTGAGTTCCTACAAGGCAGCAGGATCCATCAGTAAAAAGACCATATTGATTTCCATTATCTGAGAGGTCATTATATGGGGGGCTTCCTCAGCCGAGGTCACCAACTCATCTGGTGGATTTCCAAAATCTGTACCCTCTGAGCAATTTGTGATCACTTCCAATATGCCTGGCCGATTTGGGCTCCCTATTTGAGCTCGCTGTTTTCTCAGGGCAGTCCATTTACTCCAGGTGGCATCTGTGGCATGGTGTGGAGATACAACTCTCCTTTTAAACATCCAGCACAGAACTGGCAGTCGGGGTGCCAAGAGGAACTGTGCCTCACTACCAATTACTTCTGAGGCAGCCCGGACTCCCTCATAGGCAGCCAGTATTTCCTTTTCAGTTGGAGTGTAGTTGGCCTCAGAGCCCTTATATCCCCGACTCCAAAATCCTAAGGGGCAGCGTTTCTCCTGGTGCTTTTTGCCAGAGACTGCAAATGCCCTGCTGCAGTATAGAGCACATTCTTGTTGTCTTGTCCTGTTCAGCAAGCCCAGGAAGCAGGATTTTTTTCTCTCTATTGTCCCCTACCCTCCCAGGAGAGGATTAAAAAAAAGGGAGGGGATAGAATAAAAGATTCTTTGCACAAGGTTGGAAGTTAAGACTGTAACAAGTTTAGTGAAGAACAACTGGGAAAAGGAAGAGGGAATTACTAAGGGACAAAGGATATTTAACTATTTACAAAACCCAATCCCAGCAGTCCCGAGTGGAAGTGTCCAAGCAGTGCCTCGTGGCCACTGCGACTGCTGTGACTTGTCACCAGGGACCGCAGTGGTGTTGGGAAGCGGATGGTGATGGATGGTGCCAAGCATGTGGAGGTAGGCCCAGGCCTCCCGGGAGAAGCGACAGGAAGCAGCCCAGGAAAGCCAGGAAAAGCCCACGAAAACCTCTGTTTTTTATAGACTGTGGCCGGAAAGAGGAGGGAACAGGGATCTCTGACCCTCCAGGGTCCTACAGAAACCACCTGTCCTTCCCTTTCAGGCTGTTAACTCTTAAACCATAACAGGGGAGTTGGGCTATATGATTTTTTGAGGTCCCTTCCAAATCCTAATATTCTCTGATTCTGTGATTCTGTAAGAAATACAGATTATATCCTGGTTCAGATCATGTTGTTTACTAAGTAAGCCATAATTTAGTTATCAGAACAGATGTCCTCTTTACGTAGCATAACCTCCATTTCCCCTTTTCCATTAATTTTGTCAAGTGGCCAAATTAATAACTGGTACCTGATCTGCTTTCTAGCACTGATAGAATCTAAAAAAAATTAAATTTGCTGTTGGTATAATGGAGTCCAACTATTCAATTTATGGAATTACTTCAAATATTTTGACTGAGTTCTACTGTACGTTGTACTCTTAATATTTGTTACCTGATGTCTACCAGCGGGTAGAGTAAAATTCACTTGGAATTGCCTGTACACTCTACCTCCAAATTCTGCTTACTGTAATGATGTAAATTGGATGGCTCAATGTTTTAAGTTTAAATTATTTTGTCAGAAAATTTATTTTCACAGAATAATTCTTGTTTGTGCAAAAAATGCCTGCTTCCTCTGTGTATGGGCCTGGCCTGGCACAGCGTG
>NW_010166243.1:0-1325 GCF_000695765.1 Mesitornis unicolor
TGGTGGTGGCTCACCCACCGCGGCTGGTCCGTGGGGACCTCCATCTTCCGCGCTCGCTGCTCTTCCTCCTCCTCCTCCTCCTCAGCAAGGCGCGGAGGGCTTCAGATAGGAAGGGGGGACGGTGCTGGAGTTATGCAGAGGAGGGCGGGGAGGTGGGAGAAAGTGCTCGGCGTGTTTGGGGATGTTTCTGGTTAGGTTTGGTGTAAAGTGGAGGGGAGGGAGGTTATGGTGATAAACAATCGGTTCCAAAAAAACGCTGCTCTTCCTCCTCCTCCTCCTCCTCAGCAAGGCGCGGAGGGCTTCAGATAGGAAGGGGGGACGGTGCTGGAGTTATGCAGAGGAGGGCGGGGAGGTGGGAGAAAGTGCTCGGCGTGTTTGGGGATGTTTCTGGTTAGGTTTGGTGTAAAGTGGAGGGGAGGGAGGTTATGGTGATAAACAATCGGTTCCAAAAAAAAAAAAAAAGAGAGATTGAAAAAAAAAGAGTATAATAAAAAAAGGAAAAATAAAAGGAAAACGATCAAACTCAGGGAAAAAAAATCTCTACGAAGTGAGATCCCCTCGGTATCTTCCGTTCTTTTGCAGATGTTTCTCTTCTTTGATCACCTGTAACGAGAAAGAGGAAAGGGAAGGAGCAGAGAGAGAGAGAGAGAGAGAGGGGCAGAGAGAGAAACGTGCTTGAGAAGTTCTGAATTTTAGCACCTGACTTTTTAGGCAGGAGAAAACCCATCCCATTCCTCGGCAGCCATCCCTGGGAAGCGCCAGCTCTGCCCTGGACCCACCTCTCTCCAGCGCCTCTTTCTCTTTCACTCTCTCCCGGTTGGGAGAGGAGCCGAGCAGCTCTCACCGCTCTGCTGCCGCCTCAGCTCTTACTCTTGCTTTATTTTTCTTTCTATTTTCTTTTTCCCTTGTCGCCGCAGCTGTTTATTTGTTTATTTGCTCAATTTGCACCTGAGAAGCTCCAGTGGCTTAAGCCAGTGAGAACTTGTGCCATTCGCTGCTCTGCAGCCCAGAGCCACTTAGATTGCTCATTAATTATTATGCAACCGAGAAGGGGGGGAAAGAGAAGGGGAGACAGAGGAGTGGGGGTAAAGCGATGGAGAAGAAGGTGGAGGTGAAGGGAAGGGGCGAGGGGAAAGGAGGGAGGAGAGGGAAGAAAAAAAAAAAAAGCTACAAGTTGCTAAAGAAATTCCGCACAAACCTTGGTGGAGAAGCAGTATGAGACCCAGGAGGGATGAAGCTGAAAGTGCTTGATCAGATCAGATTGTGCTCGCTTTCTCGCCCTAATTTTTTTTCCTATTTCTTTCCTCCCTCTCTTTTTTTTTTTT
>NW_010166244.1:0-1039 GCF_000695765.1 Mesitornis unicolor
GCACACTCCATGGTAAAGGACAACAACTATTCCCCCATTGAAAGTCCCATTCTGGTTTGGTTATTTTATCTTTAAAAGTTGTTTGTATTTCTAAAGTGGCTATTGATGCACTTAGAAAATGAAGCAAGCTGTAAAGCCTCGCTTCAAATGAAAGGCGGACAAAAAAAAAAAAGAGAAAAGAAAAAGATGAGGTTAAGGGGAGAAAACAGATTGAGAAAAAAATACCGTCAGAAAAGGAGAGGAGAGAGGGGGTGGCAAAAGAGTTAAAAAGATCAACTTCAGCCTGGGGAAAGTTTAAAATCGGAGAGAAAAGTCACGAAGTCACAGAGCGAGGGTGCGGGGGTTTCGCTCCGCTTTCCCCTTCCCTGCCACGCAGGGCAAAAATAGATGACAATATTTCGGGTTTCCCTTCTGGAGGATGAGCTGGTGGGGCGGATGGGGGGGGGAGGTGACGTTTTTTTCTCCGCGGGGGACACTTGGCTCTTTGCAACTGAACTGTAAAAACCCGACCAGCTCCCTGCACTGCGCCGGAGTTATTTTATTCTTCAGCAATTGCTCACAACCACCGCTTTATTAGTCCTTGTCAGAGATTTACTGAGGTGCTCTTGAAATGTTCGTCTCTGCACTATTAACCTTTGAGCACTTTCCTTCGAGAAACACAGAAATGTTGACATATATATTTACATATATTTTGACATATACAAAAAATATATAAAGTATATTTTATGTATATATATAATTTTCCCCAAAACATCACTTGGATTTAAGCACCTTGGATCCCCTCTTTCTTTAGATGCATCTTAATCTGGGGCTGTGCGTTCTCTCCCTCTTCACGTACCCCCCTTCAGTGAATAGTGGGGGCGAGAACTGGGTTATTTTGTTTGGTTGTTGTTTTTTTTTTTTAACCAAAAAACACCCCTAAACTTTTCTCCTCTTTTTGCTGGAAGTTTCAGGAATGGAAATAGCAGCTTACCCGCTGCGAGCACATTGAGCCGCCCGCACAAGGGAGGGTTTGTGGCTGGGAGGGGAGTGAAGGGGA
>NW_010166244.1:1106-2163 GCF_000695765.1 Mesitornis unicolor
AAAAAAAAAGCTTCAAATAGCTCAATTTGCTGCTATTTAGCATCAAACAGGCATCTTCTTGAGAAGTGGGGAAAGAATTTACAAATAATTAAGTTCCTGCGCAGAAATAACGAATCCCTCCGGAAAACGCCAGCTTTTTACTAAATACGCGCGTCTATACGTGGGTATACATATATTTATATATAGTCCTTTAAAATCAGCAGCAGCCCCGGCTATCTGCCCTCTCTTGGATAATTTACACCATACAAAGGTTGGGGGCTATTAATCCCGTCCCCCCCAGCCCCCATTCCCATTCACGTCAGTGTTTCTTTCTTTTTTCCCCGAGCAATCAAATGTGCCGGAGACAATTGTAGAGAATTTAAACATGACTGTCCTCTGAATATCCCTCGACATTGCAGTGTCCTTTGTACCTTCACCCTCTCCTTTTAAAGACGTTTATACACTTAAAAATGCTAAATAATGCAGCCGGTGGATCGTTGTTAAAGCGCAAGGCGAGGCTCTGGTTAGATTAATTTTTTGCAAGAAATAGAAATAATAATAAGCTTTACGAAGTTGTTTAACAGGGGGAAGTTTCACGCACGATTTAAGGACCCTTCTTCTAACTTTTAAGCAAAGCGAAAAAAAATCCTCAGAGTATTTTTAACTCCACTCGGAGGGGAGTTGCTCAAAAGCAGCTTCTCGGTGCGCAATCCTGTCGAGTCAACTTTCCTCCCTCTCCTTTAATTCCCAATAAAAATGCAAATCAATTCGTCCCCATAATGGGAGCGAAAGAAAAAAAAATAAATAAATTACAGAATTGCGGTCTCTCCGCACTTTCCCCTCCAGATTTGGACGCCAGTGGAAATGGCAACGGCTCAGGGGCAGATTTCCCCCCTTCCCTTCAAAAATAGGAATATAACTTTTTTTTGGACCTCACCGTCCCTCCCGTGGGTCTGGGGACGGCAGTTTCATATCTGGTTCCCCCCCTTCCCTTCCCTTTAAAGATGCCACCAGGTCACTTTGATCCGCGATCTTTAGGGGCTCCGGACAAAGGCGGCACTGAAGGCTGGAGGCTGCC
>NW_010166245.1:0-5713 GCF_000695765.1 Mesitornis unicolor
GACCCGGCATTTGGCCATATTAAACCTCAAATTTCAAGTCACTTTTTTAAGATTTTGGATAAAGCTGAATATTTATTCAGGTTGCAGGGGTAGGGAATGGCAAAGACTGCTAAATCCACCAGGCTCAAAGGGGTTTTTTGGGTGTCACTAACCTACTGCAGTGTGAAAATGATCTTCCTTCAAAAAGCCTGTAAATATTGTTGAAAACTCAGAGGTTTCTATTTAAAATCCATAAGAATACTGGAAATAGTATTACAAGTTGAACAGAGAATATGAAAAATAGATAGAAAACTTAAAACCTTCTTGGCTAAAACTTGCCTAAACTGGTATATTTTCAGTGAATTTGGAGAAAATGTTATGCATTGGCATTCACTAAATCCTGGAATAAGTGGTTATTGTGGTTGTGCCTTTTCAGGTCTGAACGGGGATGATTTCTTGGTCTTAGGCCTCCGTAATGGCAGAGTTGTCTATAGCTACAACCTAGGCTCTGGCACAGCAACCATCATGAGTAAACCACTTGATCTGACACTCAATATTCACGTCATCCATCTTGGCAGATATCTCCAAAAAGGCTGGCTAAAGGTAAGAGATGATTTCCTTTAAAATGACAGCTTTTAGATGAAAGTGTTCTCTTTTTTTCACATTTTATACAGAAAATTTAAATATTACTTCTGTGTTTCCCTGTTAAGTTTGGAGGGCTGTGTTCATTAGGAGTTCATTAAAAAAAGTCAATTCCTTTGTTGTAACAAACATCTTTTATTGAAAGGTGGATGACCAGAAGAATAAAACTGTGACTTCTCCTGGGAGATTGGTTGGACTCAACGTCTTCAGCCAATTTTATTTAGGAGGCTACCGCGAGTATACCCCAGAGCTCCTACCAAAGGGATCCACATTTAGGAACGGCTTTCAAGGTAAAGGTTATGCTGTTCTCAATCCCTTTTAACACATTAATCTATTAAATAAACATCTAAATACATTAATCTATTAAATGAAGATCTAAAATCTCTGTCTCATAAGGAAACAAATCTACTCAGCTGAGAGTCCAGTGGCTTTTTCATCATATCACTACAATAATTAAGAAAGATGATGTGAAGAGAGTCTTTGCTAAATATTAATACTAAATATTTCTGATAAAAATGGAAGTCTGCCATGATATCACTTCATCTTATCTGCCCCTGCTCTACAGCATCGTTCCAAAAGGGGCTCCTTTCTCAGCAGTGAAGTAGTTTAGATTCTTCTCTCAGATAAAACAAGAAGGGAAAAATCTGATGTTTCATGCTCTGTGGTACCATGATGCAATTTCCAGCCATAGAAGCAATTGATGAAGAGCCCGACTTTGCATCTAGAAATAAGTGAAGAGCAGAGAGGGAGGAGCTGTGGTCCTGTTCATAGAAGGGATGAAGTCTGGCTGTAGAAGCAATCTGTTGTTTGACTGCAAATTGCATTAAATAGAGGAGTAAAAAGGCAAAAGAAGCTCTTGCTGTAAAGCTGAACTATTGAGGAATCTCTTTGGCACTGGAAAAGCCACCTCTTCACATCAACGATTTTGCAAAGAAGTAAATAAAATACCAGCAACTGCAGTCACTTTTTAAAATAAAGTAAACTCAGAACGGTTGAGTTCCAAACAGATACAAACACAGCCTTGTGGTCAAAGTTTATGTTCATAAGAAACTAGAATATGCTGCAAGCCTGCAAGGCAAAATCTGCTTTTCTTTATGTCACAGAACAAAAAAGACTTCTCGAGTAGTTTTTAATCAGCGTTGCCTCTTGCACCACAGTTTGCAATGATCTGTACAACCCTCTGGGTGTTTGGGACACAGCTCAGAGCAGCACGGGGTGGTCATTGGGGGGCCCATCTTCTCTTCTGGACAAACACCCCATTACTCACAAGCAGTTGAGAAAACAGGAGAAGGCCAAGCACTGTAGGACAGGTAGAATTTTAGAAATGTGTAAATGCAGCACTGCATTCAGGTAGGCCTCAGTTTATCTATGTATCTGTTTCTTGCTACTTTTTCAGTACAAATGCCTGCTTTGTGTGTTTTTACTCAAATTAGTACCAAGAGCTTGCAAGCAGGCACCAGTAGTGAGAAATTTTTTTGAAAAGAATTCTCTATATGATGAGGATATCTCCAAAATCAAAGTAACGCTGTGCAATGAATTCATATTTTTTTTTGTAATGTCTGAAGTTTCCTTAATCCGTTGCTGGTGGCTCTTTGGTGGTTTGTGAGCTCTGCTTGACTGGGGTGAAAGCTATAAATTAAATGGAGAGCAAAGAAATCATTGACAGAAAGCTCTGAGGAGTCACGAGATGAAAGAATACAAACAAAAATAGAAGATATTATGTCCTCTGTGATTTTTATCACACTTGCATTGAACTCTGATCTTCAAACAAAGTTTAACTCACAAATTCAGAAACTTCTTTTGAGTTCCTCTTGCAAACTCGGCTGTGCCAGAAACCCTCTCCACTATTCAGGAGAGTTGGCAGGCTCTCGTGAAAGGAGGCCCAGGGCTGGCAGAGCCAAGGGAATTCAGCTCAGAAAGAAGACACATTAATAAAAATTAAATTAAGTGAAATTAAAAAATTTAATTTGAACTCATAAAGCTGGGCCAAAAACCCTCTCGTACCTCCTATATGTTTTGTTTGCGGGTACTCAGGGGGTGTTTGTGAGCTGGTGCTGCTCTGCTGGTCCAGTTAAACCAGTCACCAGCACAAATACCAGTCTATTTTCCATGGTGACCTGCCCAGTCCTTGGCACTCGCTGTGCTCTCCATTGTGTACACGCAGCTCTGGGCTGCTTCTCCTTAGCACCGCTCGGAGAACAGAATGTGCTTTATCTGCCGCTGATAAACAGATAAATGTTAGCATTGACCGAGCACACCATGGCCTAAAAACCAACACGCATTAAAAGCAAAGCAGCAATAATGTGAAGATTGCAAATAATCATCAAACTGGGTTGTTTTTAAATTGCTTAATGTGAGTTTTGGAATTACGAGGTATGTGGCAGCATAAAAAGAACTAAAAACTGTGTGTAATAGGGAAAAGGCCTAAGCAAGCTGCTTTTACTGACTGTTCTAACTATAGTTAAAATAGTTATCTTGCTATAAATACCACTTTTATTCTGTTCAAAACACATTATCTGATTATAAAAAAAACCCCACAATCAGTCATTGTGTCTTCCAAGTGCAAGACTTTTTCTTACATGATTTCAGTGAATCATGCAAAAAATTCCTATTGAAGGATTTTTTTAAAAATTAAAAACTAGTGTGATGATTACTTGCAATCTCCGTATCATATCCTTACCCTGCTTTATAATATTAAGCAAAAAGCCTCTGGCATGCACTGCTGAATACCTACTTTGCTCATGATTTCGAGTGCTGTGGGAACTTACCATATCTCAGCTAAACTGGATAAATTTTTATTCAATTTTATATTTATTTCTTTTTTATAAATTCTACAAAGTTTTGGTTTAGAAAGATTTCCAAATACAAAACTATACAATAATGTACTGTTCTAACTAAAGTGTTTTAAAACCTGATTCTTTTGGTTGTTTTAAATGTTGTCTATTTATGTATAGCTCAGGATGACATTTCAAAAGCACGTAAGGCTGCCTTTAAATGTGGCTCTAAATCACTCGGATGTTTAGGTATGTTTTGAAAAGTTACTTTGGGCTGATCCAAATAGATGTAACAGATGGTATAATCTACAGCTTTGCAGTACATAAATAAGTATGTGGTACAGATGTGATTAACACATGAATTAAGTTAGCACATACTTAAGAAGGGGAGAATCTGGATGATTTCCCTGACAGAGTCCTTTTCAGCCTAAGGAAATTCAAGCCTACATTCCCTGTAGGCATGTCAGTGTTTTCTGAATTCTTATATATTTCATATTATATAGATTTCTTGGTCTCTGTTTCGCTTTCTGTCTGGTTTTTTTGTGGGTATTTCTTCTGACCGTTTTTATCTGATAAAGATCAGATACTTTGCACAAGTCCAGGTAGATCACATCAGTTGCTCTTCCCTCATCCACTGAAGCTGTAACTCCATCATAAAAGGCCACCAAACCTGTGAGGCATGAAAGCATCCATGTATAAACACAAAACTGCACCTAGTCAGTCTTGATTGGAGCTAAATAGAATTTTCTATTCAGTGATTTGACTTTCCAGCTCAGTCTCTTCTCAGGGGCTGAACTTGCTGAAACCAGCAGCATGGTTTAACAACAGTGTGCACTGCTACAAGTGATCATCACAAGGCCACTGTCTCACCATGGGGGCCATGGCTGCACCTACAGGAGGAGCAGACCCAAACCTGCCCAACCAGGGATTGCATCCCACACACACCACACTCAGTGCAAAGCCCAGGGATCCCCAGGGGCTGGACCCTTCCAGCTTGGACCCTTCCTTCCCTCTCCACCCCTGCAATGGCCCAAGGCCCAGCAGACCCTGCTGCTTTGCCTGCCTCTCATCCTGAGCCCTGTGTTCCTGCATCAGCTCCCACTGCTGCTGGGTCCACACTGGGACTGTTCCAGTGCTCCCAGAGCCTCTGGTGCCGTCATGGTCATTGGGGGAGGATTTTATATTGGTTTTGTAGATCTATTTTTACATGTCTGTATATATTCCATTATTTTCCTATTTCCATCATTATCCTGTAGTATCAGTATTATTGTTTCATTAAACCTGTCAGTTTTCTTTTCCAACCCATGAAGTCTCCCTTCTTCTCTTTTCTCTTCCCTTCTTGGGATGGCAGAGGGGTTCACAGAGAGCATCTGTCCAGGATTTAGTTGCCAGCCCAGCCCTAAACCATGATAAAGTCTCTGACTTTAAATTCTGTCTCTCCCTTGAGAACATACTTCTGTTGTTTTACCCATCATTCCACTCATTTTCCTGAGCAGAAAGTAGCAGCATACTTATAGCTCATGTAGATGGTATGATTGCCCATCCATTGAGGACATTCTGGTGGAAACCATTCATTGAGGTTTAACACTATCCTGTTTTTTGGTTTCTTTTGACTTCCTGTATCTGTTTCAAGCTTCATTTATCTTTTTATTTCTACTTTGAGGTTGCATTTTTGACGTTCAAGTTCGCACCGGTACAAACCAAGAGTTTAAGTCACCAGGGACTCCAGAAGGTCACCCCAATTCTGGTCGCAGTGTTGGGCAATGTAAAGATTCCCCATGCAGCCTAATAAAATGCAGAAATGGTGGGAAGTGCATCGAAGGTGGCTCTACTGTTTAGTAAGTATCATTTTTTTGGTAGAATACAGCATAGACTGATCTCTAAACTAGTAACTGTGGTATTTTAGTGTCTTGATAACACAAGCATCCAGGAGCCTAACGTCTTATTAGAAAACAACCTGCAGAAGGGTTTATTCCATTAAACAGAGAGTTTTAATCTTACATTAATAAAAAAAAATCTAAAATATTAAAATTATGTTAGAATACTTCCTGGGGAACTTTTAAAAGAAATTTCATGGACTGGTTCTGCTCCACTGAAGTCACTGATATCCACACTTACTACAAAATGCATGGGAAGACCTGGATGTTTAGGAATGACTTTTTTTTTTAGTGTCTCAAATGTACCTTCCCTGGTCACTCTTTGTGTCATCCTCAAGCCCTCATTCAGCATTGCCTTTCCAGATCTGCTGGCTAACCTGCTCATGTACGACCACCTTCATCCATGTCAAAATCACAGAATCACAGAATATGAGGAGTGGG
>NW_010166246.1:0-9224 GCF_000695765.1 Mesitornis unicolor
GGGATGGCAAGAGTGGTAATTTATGGGCTATACATGTTAAAACATGGTACTTTTTCATCTTTCTCACAGAAAGTGAGTTGAGGTTACGAGTCACTGCAACTATTGGGCTGCTGTGAGGCTTATGAAAAGGCTGTACAGCTTTCTTCTTTTCTTTTCTAACTGCTCATCTGCCACCACAGAGCATGATGGTGCCAGACTTTTCACAGAGCATGTAGTTATTTGTGCAGTTTTGTATTCATCTAATATGTTGCATTTCTAATGAACACTGTGAAATTGGTGTTTTCTTGAGTCTGAAAAGTGTAAATCCTTGGAATCCCTGTCTGCTTTTCAGACTAAACTGAGACCATGTGCCATTAAACATTTGAATTCATGAATATTTAAGCATATTTGTTCTTATATTGATTTTGTACAATGCCTTTGGGTGTTTCCTAGCAGGACTTCATAGTAAACCTAAGTAAGTAAGTGACTAATTGGGGGGCAAGGCTTGAGAAGTCCATAAATATGTATTTACATAAGTAAAGGGTATAGTCAGTGTGTTACTATTTAATTTCTTTGCTGTGCTTCCATTCTGTGACAAAATCTTAATGTTTAACAAGAGTTTTTCTTCTTTAAGAAAAAATCTAATGTTCTACACTGCATAAAATACATATTCTTCTTACTATTTTAAATCCTCTTTTCCTAGACAATTAGTGTTTTTTCCTTTTTTTTTCCTTAATCATTCATCTACTATTTTTATTGTGCATTAACCTTGTAAGATATTTTAACAGATGTCTGTACAATACCAAGTACCATACACTCCCAACTTGCTTGGCTAGAATTAGGGGTTGGCGAGTGGCTTCTTTGACTCTAGTATTGAGATAAAGTTATGTAGTTAGCTCTGTGTTATGCCTCCCCTTTCATTTGAAATATATAGCTTATATTAATATCTTCATTTTTATACAGGATAACCTAATTAAATTCCTAATCTTGAAAACTTTAGCTCAAAATACAACATTATTTATAGAGCTGAGATCACAAGATATTCCAGGGCTTGTATGCTATGTCCATATTGTAAGTGAACTAATTTACTTGTATTTTGTTTCCTTTGGTTGACACAGATCTTCCACTGATGTGCTGGGTGGATTCAGCTAAACAGTTTAACAGATGGTACAATGGAGGGTTGCCCTCTGGTGTCACTCTATGTGACAAGTGCTTAGCTGCATCTTGGTAACACATAACAGATGCTCTAGAAACAGCTGGCAAGGAAGAATTGGTGAAATAAAGAAACAATGCAATGCTATATGGCACTTTCTTGATTAGTAGGGGCCATTGGCATGCAGTATCCAGATGATGATATATATTTAAGCACATCATACTGAAGTCTCTGTCCTCTGCAGCAAAAACTCAGATGAGACTAAAAAGAAGATAGCAGCTCCACTGCTTGATAATAGAAGTGATGAAATTTATTTTTAGAAGGCTGAAATGTCAGTGGTGTCACTAGCTACCATGTACAATCTCTCACCAAGAAGCATACCAGAAAATTTCTGAGTTCAACTTTCTCTGCAAAGGTCTTCTGTGCTGTCATACACATTGGAAAGACAACAACTTACTGTTTCTTCTTGAGATGAAAGATAATAGTCTTCACTAGTGAAGGAAAATATGGAATATTTTGGAAAACATGGAATTGTTTAGTTTTACATCTTGCCTATACTGATTCTACTAAGAAGCTTATCTTTTACCTGTTCAAAAGAGACAAAAGGAATCAGACAGATTTACATTCTGATTTTCTCTGATATTCTGATATTCTCTGAGGAAATATGTTCAACTTTTTGCTAGAATAATCTGTTGAGAAACATCACATGATCTTTTCTACAAGAATTTGAAAATTATTCAGTGCAAGTTACATGAGTTTGAACAGTATTATGCAAAGACTGTCTTAATTTCCAAATATTAATTTCCAAATACTTTCAGACCTTTATCCTTGAAATCTAGCTGTTTCCTAACTAAAGTTTTAAGAAGAGGAATTTCATATTACAGTACCTTCTATTGAACAAGCATCACTTTTACTCAATTTCCTTGGGTTAGTCCTGTATTTATGTCTAACAGTTCATGATGCAACTGTAGAGAAGCTCAAATTTTCTTAGTCAGTCATAGGAACCTTCCAAAATCAGCAGTTTCTGAGGTATATTTGGAATAAGCTATCTCTGAAATACCACCACACTGTCCACATTATGCTGCTATTAGAAGGTTAAGCAAGAATCAGAATTTATGACTTACACCCACCAACTCTCTTTAGACTCAGCTATGACTCCTGAACATCCAGTTCAACTCCTATTCAATTGTGATGATCCCAAAGTATGAGACTGCCTAGTGCACAGCAACTAAAGCATATGATGATTACTCTAATCCTATCCACAGTTAAGATAAAAATGGTCTTCTTTAGATACACTTCATCTCTACCACTTAATGATATTTTATTACAGAATTTGCAGAATTCCTCTCCTATTTCTTTTCCTTTCTTATTTGATTCTTTCATGGTAGTGCACCATCCTTATTCAGATCATAAATGTTTTATCATTCACAATAGAGCAATTATTTTTTGTTTTGAACTTTCAATGTTTTAACTGTAAATAAAACTCCCCAGAAAAGCTGGGCAGAGAGTTTCTTATGGACTATATGGAGCACTAGATCTAATGGGTATAGGTTGTCATCAGCTGATATTAGTGAATGAACTTCACTCAGTACACACATATGGATTCAGTGCATTAAGATTTGCAAAGTCAGGGTCTTACATTTAAAGGCTTCTGCTGATGTAAGATTGTGAAACTTTACTCATTACCTTCCTGAGAGCCTGAAACATATTCACTTTTTATAATGTATTTTAAACTTCATTAAAACTAAAGACTTGTGAGCAACAGTCTAGGAAGTACTCCTGCTTTGGCAGGGAGACTGGCAAAATAATCTAATAGGCTTTCTTCATCAGTAATTTCTGTGATATAGTTAACTGTGATAATGTGGCTAATTATATAATTTTAAACTGATTAAAGCTGTAAACTTTCCCTCTCAAAGAGCTTACGTGCTCATGTACTCTCTGACAAATTAAACAGGCTACTGATAATAGAAAATGAACCTACTACTTCAAGTACAATCTATTCTCATATGTTTTGTTCAACCATTTCATCAGTAGTTCTTGAAATCAGATAGGAATTTACATTAAAACTTCAAGTTTTGAAAAGAATAGCACTTATTTTTTCTGTTTCTGAAGTTTGGGATAGTTTTGCTTGCAAGAGAGGTACTGAAGCCATAAAGAAAAAAAAATACATTTTTAGGTTAGATATTGGCACAGTATCTCAAAATCTAACATAGTATTTCATTATCTATAAAGCAGAGTAGATTATTTCCTTTAGCATAAATCAAATATGTCAGCATACAAAGACTAAAAGGTTTAATAGTCACAACTGGATAGAAAGCAAAGTTCCTTCCTAGACAATGAATTGCAAATTAACTGCATCAGAGATAGAGTTAGCTAGCCTTTATAATTCACCAAATTCCTATCTTCAGTCCCTTAGGAAGAAATATTTGCAGTCATATCTTGTTGGCTGGCTGCTACCAAGCCCATAGCTTTCTCACTGTTGAAAGAAACAGAAAATAAATGAAGTGCTTTTAGACATCCATAAAATTTTCTTTACAATCTATGGACTTGTAAGTGCATCCCAATAGGTCTGAGAGTTTTGGGTGCATCCAGTCAGTTTAAGAGTTCCCTAACTTGATCCTCCTCCACAGAGGGTAAGTCCTTCTTGCTCTAGACTTTCCCACAAGTCTCAGGGCCTGGGATTCGCAAAGAAAGTATTGCATATCTCAGCCTTCTCCATGTCTTACATGATCAGGACTCTGCCCCATTAAGCAGTGTGCCCATTGTCCCTAGTCTTTCTTTTCCTGCTGATATACCTGTGGAAGTCTTGGTTTCTCTTTATTCCTTGATTACCTGTGTCAGGAGATTCAAGGCATTACTGTACTCCAGAAACACATTCAAGGTATCAGTACACTCCAGAAACCTCCCAGACTGCTCATGCTCTGCTGTGTTACCCATCCAGCAGATATCAGAGTAGTTCAAAATACCCATGAGAATCAGGGCCTATGAACATGAAGTTTCTTCCTTAAAAAGGCCTCAGCTGCTTCTTCTTGATCAAGTAGTCTGTAGCAGACACCCAACACAGAGTCACTGATGTTGGTCTGACCTTTAAGCATATTGCATCAGCTCTCAGCTGGCTCATCACCCCTCACAAGGCAGAGCTGAATGTATCCCTGATGCTCTCTCACACAGAAGGCTACTTCGCCTCCTCACCTCACTAGCCCAACCTTCTTAAAGAGCCTGTATCCATCCATGGCAGCACTTTAGTTGTGTCAGCTTGCAGTTGCACATGCACGTCTATTTCCTCCTGTTTGTTCTCCATGCTCCATCTGTGAGTGTAAAGGCACTTCAGAGAGGCATGCAGCTGTGTCAATTTCTCAGAAAAGTACCAAGATCTTCCCTCATCATCCTGTCCCCTCAGCACTTATTTATGTGCCTATGCTTGAACTGAGTCCCTTTCAGTCCTGATTTGTTTTTTTCAAAGTCTCCATTTTCCACATTATCTTGTTCCTTTCACTTGTCAACCAGGTCTACCACTTCCCTACTTTAATGTGGGTGCTCATCTCCCACTTTCATAATTTCTAGTTTAAAGCTCTCCTGAGCAGGTTGGCCAGTCTGTTGGCAAATATGCTTTTGCCCCACTGTACTGGGATTTCTGTGAGGGGTTTTGTTTTTTTTGGTAGCATGGGAGGGCTATGGAGATAGCCCTGTAAGAAGCTACTAGAAGCTCCTCTTGCTCTAAAATGTTGGACCTACCCTTGACCAGAGCCAAGCCAGTCAGTGCCCCTGCGAACTCATGTATTTAAGGGGGTTGCAGCACACAGCCCACCCTCTCTTGCCCCAGCCCCAACTAGTGCTGCCCTGGGTACGGACGGCATGGCCCTGGCTCCAGCCCTGCCGGGTTGGGCTGGTGTAGCCTCAACTTAAGGTTAAGCCCTTCTGCAGCTCCAGCCTGAGAGAGAGAGCCAGGAACTCTTCAAGAATCATCAGAAGACAACCTGCAGTGGAGAAAGGAGTGGGACATGAGAAGAACAACTGTGCAGACACCAAGGTTGGTAAAGTAAGAAAGGAGAGGGGGGAGGAGGCATGCAGAGACAAGGTTCCCCCTGAAACTCATGGCGAGAGTGCAGGTTGACCCATCTGCAGCCTTTGTAGGTTCAGCGGTGGAGCAGAGATCCACATGAGAAGGTGGCTGCTCCTGAAGAGGCCATGAGCAGTGTGTGCTGAAGCAGTTCGTGTGTGAGGGTACTGCAGCCGTGGGCAGACCCGCTTTGGAACTTTGTGGAGGACTTTTCTGCTGTGGGAAGGATGCCATATGTAAGCAGAAGGAGAGTGGGAGGAGTCCTTCCTACCCCTGAAGAGGAAGAAGCAGCAGAGTCTGCATGGGATGAACTGACTGCAACCCCCATTCCTATCCACCTGCGCCACTGAGTATGGGGGGAGGTAAAGAAAATGGAAACAAAGCTGAACCCAGGAAGAAGGGAGTGGTGTGGGAATGTGTTTGACTTTAAGATCTGGTTGTATCTCTCATTGTTCTACTCTGATGTTACTGGTAAAAAAAATTAAATTGTTTTGTTTTTTCTCCCCAAGATGAGTCTGTCTTTGCCTGTGACTTTAAGTGGTGAGCAAAACTCTCCTATTCCTTTTCTTTTGTCTAGCCCCCTTTTGTGGGCATCATGGTGCTCAGCTGCCCACTAGACGTAAACTACAACACCCACTTGTTCAGGAACATCCCATCTCTCTCTCAGTCCACCATACACATAGAGGGTCCCAAGGTCACAAAAGAGAAACCCCTTTCCTCAAAACCATCTGCACATCCAGGCACTGATCTGCAAGATCTGCTCACTCCTCCTCAAGCCCCTCTACCTCACAGTCTGGATCAAAGAGACACCACCTTCCCTAGACCCTCTTCCCAATAGCTATACATTCATACTTGATATATTTCAGGTCTCCCCTGGCTGTACTGCTGGTGCCCACATGGGAGAGCAGTGGGAGTAACTGGACAAGGGTTGGATAAGCCTCAACAGCCTTTCCATGAAATCCCTGCTCCAAGACCCTAGCAAGTGGCAAATCACCCTTGAGAGCAGGTTAGGTTGGCAGGTGGGTGCCTCTGTCCCCTGCAGAAGGGAGACACTTATCACAGTCCCTTGGCTTTTTTCATGGTGCTACTGTCTCAGGCAATTTGCTGGATGCAGCTTCCAGCCCCTCATCTGCAAGCCAAGGTGAGCTGGAGCAATCCTGGTGCTAGACCTCTCCAGCTTCTGCTGTCAGGGGATCCTCATTTCACAACCCATAAGCACAATCTGCTGTGCTTTCTGCGGGTACACTTAGGGGTTGAGGCTTGACCTGCACCTACATATTCTCAAAGAAGATGGACCTCTGTGCCACCCCTGGTGCTGTGCAGGCTGCTGTCCTCCTGCAGCCCCTTTCACCTGGGCATGCCAGCGCCCTCCTATTGCAGGCAAGGACGCATCTCCCTCAGGCCCAGTGAGAGGCTCTTGCTGTTCCCACAGCCCTAGCCCTGCAGAGCTGCATCCTTTCTCAGAGCTGGTTTGAGCCAAGTCCTCTGACACAACAGGTAGCTGGGGTACAGGGGTGCTGGGGGCTGTGCCATGTAGGGCCTCACCACCACTTCGGCGTACAGGTACATGGGGATGCTGCCCTTCACAGAGCTTCCTGATCCTTTCTGTGCCCTTTGCACCAAGCCCTGTTTCATAAAACTGCTACATTTTGTGGCTGCCTCTGTTAGCAAAAACTAATGTAAAAAAATCAGGACTAACTCCCAAGGATCTCACAGAATTGCATATATATACAATTTACAAGTATCTCTGGAATTAAAATTTATTTACTGAAAAGTAAATAACTTGCCATAATTCTGTCTGATTCCAAAAATAGTTAATGGAGAAAGACAAACTCAAAACCAGAATGTCTGAAAATGATGGTTATTATTCCCCTTTCATACGACAGTGGTTGAACCTTATGATGCATGGCAGTATACTTTTACTACTATGTAATATTTGCAAAATGCAGATAATCCCATTAGGGAAAAAGCTGCAAAGCCAATTTATTGCAGATAAGCGGAAAATACTTTTGGAGGAGCAGATTCTTCACCCCTTAATTTCCTTGTTCCACTCATAAAAATAAATATAATTTCATAATCACTTGTTATCACAGATCAAGGAAATCTTTACTTTCTACCTTTGTGAGATACCATAAACCTACAATAATGGTTAACTTATTGACTGTATTTAGCAAAATGTTCACAATGTTTTGGACAAAAATACAGTCTTTATTATAGAAGTTACATTACTCATCTGCTAATTTCCCATAAAATAACTGTTCCTTGTACTGAAAGAAATAAGCTTTTTACAACAATTTCTTTTACTATTTAGATACTCAGTCCTGACTTGATCGTTTGTTCATGCATGAAATTACTTTCTTCTCACTACAAGAAAAAGTATGATTCCCAAACCATTGTAAACCTCAAAGAAGGTGGTGATTTTTTTCCCAAAAATTTGTATTTAAAATTTTAATACTTATTTCCTCATTTTTGTTCATGACCTATATTTTAACAACATTTTCTGACTATCTCTGGGGAAAAAAAAGTATTTTTATTGCATTTGATTTACTACTCAGGCTATTTTAATAGCTCTTCTTTGCAAGCTTTTTCAATTCCTGTCTTCGTCTGCCGTTCATTTAGCTTCCTTTCTATATTTTGTGACTTAAAAGATAATTATTCTCTTCCCAAACACAGTGAAAAGAGCAAGACCCAATACTGATGTTTGCAGTATCACACTTGTCACATATATCTATTTCTGCCTGTTTCTTCTCACTCATGCCTTTGTATTTACTCCTGAAGATAGCTCTTTATAAACTGCACATATCTCTTACAATACCAGTTGACCTTGCTGAAAATCATCTTTGGGTGGTCATGTAATAGAGATTTCATAAGGTTTCTTTTAAGGCTGTGCATTCTGTCCAAAATTTCTCTGACAAATCCTCTGTATTATTTGCTCATATATAACTGTTATGTTTGGCACCACAATCTTTTGTGAAACCATCCTGATAATCCTTAAACAATGTTGTTGTTAGCTGTTCTCTATTTTATATTTACTCAGCATTATCTTATTTGCTTTGTGTAACTCCAGACTTGGATGGTTTTTGTTTGCTTGGTTGGGTTTTTTTAATTATTGCTTCTGATTGGGAAGGTTCCCACCATATCATTTATTGTTTTTCTCTCTGTTTTATAATGGGTCCCATTAATTTTAGCATCTATCTTAAATATGCTTCTTTTTTTCAAACTGTTCTTATTTTCCTCATGTAATGTTATCCTTCTTCAGTTTTTTGCTGTTGTTCTGATTTGGTATAAGTATTTCCCTGCTGTTAGTTCTCTCTTCAGCCTTTTTTCCACCTTTGAGAATGCTGAAGCAACAAGTTCATGTAAATAGTCTGTGGTGACAGTCACCTCTACCAACAAATCATCCCTACTGTCTCTTAAAGGGTTTTGCACTCCAAGATATTTCCTTTCTCTTTAATATTTCTGCAGTAATATTATTTCATTCTTGGCTTCACATTTCCTTAAAATTCTTTTTCCATTCCTTTGGCCTCATTCTATAAACTTCCCATTCTTTTCTGTGCTTGAAGTGTTTTATGTTTCGCACTTTGTCCTTTTTATTTTATAATAAGTGCCTTGCACTTCAGTAATACCTTTTATGTGAAGACCTATATGCTATATAATAACTAATGAGTTAAGCTCTCAGTACACTGTAGTAAGTAATGTCTATTATTTCCATATTAGTAAAAGGAAACTGAGGCACTGGAGCAAGTCAACCGACATCTTGAAGATAAACACTAAGTCTCAATCAAGCTGTAAGAAACATAATCTTGTTTCCTTGTTTGTTTGTTGGTTTTTTTTTCAGGGGAGGTGGTGGTGTTTAGTTTGTTTTTGACTTTGTTTTTACTGCTCTGTTTATCACAATATGCTCCTCTCACAAATAAGGTATTTCTATAATTATTATTTCCTGTTCATTCACTGATAGTAGTCCCTATGACTACTATATCGTTTGTCATTTAACCTTGCTAATGAGCAATTAAGCAATCTGGACATCCATAA
>NW_010166247.1:0-623 GCF_000695765.1 Mesitornis unicolor
ACCGCAGCCGCGCTCGCAAGCGACCGAGCAGGGCAGAGCCGAAGCGTTTCCCAGCGCTGGATCCTCCCTCCTCTTCCTCCTCTTCCTCAGCCAGGAGGGAGCTCCTGGACTTGCTCTGGTTCCCCGTGCGCTGCCTGGCAGCTCTCACGCGTGAGCTGTGCAAACAGGGCCGAAGAGGCCGTTTCCTCTGGGCGGGCTCGGTGAATTGAACGGGGACAAAAAGCAGCAGAGAAAAACGGGTGGTGCCTGGGTCAGCCCGGCCTCCCGCGGGGCCTTTGCTCTTCCCCAGAACCTGCCGCTGTCTCGATAGCCTTATGATTCACAGTTGCCTCTTTGCTATACGCACACGTGCACAAGTGTATTAAACAGTTAATCCAAAGGTCTAATTCCCAAGTGTTTTGCACGAGCGCGTGCGATCAGTTGTGCCCTGCCCTGCCCCCGTCCCTCGGGGCCGAGCGGGCGATCCCGGAGGATGAAACCTGCGCCTGCTCCGTGACCTGAGCCGATCTCCGGGACCAGCACAAGGACCGTGTGGGCTGGTCCCTGTCACACACCCACGGGCCCTCCTGTGTGGCCGTGCTGGTGCTGTCACAGCCCCGCTCCCTCCTCGCCCTCTCCTTTCT
>NW_010166247.1:649-1014 GCF_000695765.1 Mesitornis unicolor
TGAAGCACCCAGGGACGACCTGGGAGGTGATTTTGGGCAGACGTGGCCCCTGCTGCCACAGGCCTTGGGGGACTTTCTTATTTCTCAAGACTTTCTCTTCTCGCTGTCCTTTTGGGAGACCTCTGCTTGCTTGGACACCTCCTCGCTGCAGCTTCTCTTGACGACAGACTTTCTTTCCAGCATTGCCTTCCTTTCGCTTGAAGCCGAAGCGAGCCGGAGCTGTTCCTCACACTGGATGTGCTCAGCGGGAACAGCTTTGGTTCCTCCTCCGGTAACGCAGCTGCTCTCGCATCTCCTCTCCTCGCCAAGGACCTGCTCTCCTGGGGGGGCAGCTGCCCCCGCGTCCCCTTTTCCTCCACAGGGCC
>NW_010166247.1:1038-1414 GCF_000695765.1 Mesitornis unicolor
GCGACCGCCACTGGCTGCAGCAGAGATGGGGGCTAAGGGGGCTCTGCGCTTCTGCTCCTCCTCTTTCAGTAGAAGAAAAACCTCTTAGAAAGCCACCAACCCCCTTTTTTTGTTTTCTTTTCGCTCTGATGGTACAGAAAACCTCTGCGGGGGCTGTTGTATGTAACTTCAAATCCAATAGAAATGCACCCAACCTCGCTGTATTTGTGTCTCATTCATTTGACCACGTTTAGGAGTGAAGATTTGGGGCGCTGGGCTGCGGGGTAGGAGGGGACAGGCACAGATTCCCCATTCCCCAGGTCCCAGGGCACTGGCCCTGCTGTAAAAGAGCTGGGGTGTCCTTGTCACAGGGGAGGGCTGGGTGGGTTTGTCCCCA
>NW_010166248.1:0-2414 GCF_000695765.1 Mesitornis unicolor
GGCTCGGGGTGGGGGTTTCAGCCACGTCTTCAGAAATGGGGGTTCGGGGGCATCCCAGCTTTTGCTGCTGCTGTTAATGGCTGAGTCCTGGCTGGGGGAAAAAACTGGAAAAAGGCTCCAAATCTGGGTGCAAAAAAAAGAGCGGCTGGCAGGGCACCCGTGGGTGCACCAGGGGCTGCAGGGGAGCTGGGGAGGCGCCACCCACCACACAGGAAGAGGAGAGCACCAAGTGCCATGTCCCTGCTCCTGGGGTGCAGGACATGGGAACCCCCTTGCAGCATCACAGGAAATGGCAGCACTGAATGGGGCTGGGGAGGCTCAGCACCAAGGGTTTCCATAGCACAAGGGGAATGCATGCAGGCACCCTCACCGTGAGCACCCCAGTGCCTGTGGTTTCTCCTGGGACCTTGCTTGTCCCCATCCCAGCACACGCTGCACCCAGTGTCAGCACCACTGGCAGCATGGGCAGGAGCAGCACCCAGGGGTGGGCACCACCAGCACCCACTGCAGCGGCTGGGGAGGATACACCCCCCTGGCAGCAGCCACACTCCTCCCCATGGAGGATGCACCCATCATAGCCCAATAGCCCCAGCTGCTCGCAGCCACATCATTCCTGGGGCTCCAGACCAGCACGGGTGGCACCAGGGGCTGGCAGAGAGGGGCTGTGGTGAGTCCCCAACCCCATGTGCCAGCAGTGATTGCCCTGCCACCTCCTGCAGCTCAGAGCAGACCAGACCCAGGGTCCCTCCACATTAACCCCACACCAGAGGAGCTGTGCTGACTCAGCACCCACCAGCTTCATCCTCACCCACGTCCTATGCCTGAGACTCATCTCCCAGACTGGAGAAGGAGTTGGAAATCGGCTGTGGCTCCCCTGGGACACTGGGTCTGGCACCCACTGTGCACTGGCACCACACACCCCACCCACTCTGGAATGATGCTAAGTGGGTGATTGGGGTGGGCAGAGCCTCAGCCACACGCGTGACACAGCTGTGTGACAAGGGGGGGTGTGAGCACGAGCCCCCCAGAGTGACCCAGGGAGCAGACAGGGCGGTTTGCCCGCAGGACCTGGTGGGCTGTGGCATTGACCTGCACCAAGAGCCCATGATGAGCTGGCTGCAGGCTGCCATCAGCACCGGCTTTGCCTGTGACAGGGACACTCAGCCAGCTCTGACAGTCATCCCTTGGTTTTTTGGCCATCTGGCCAAGGGGCCCAGGACACAGGTGAATGCCAGCTACTCCATGGAAGGATGCAAAAGGCCTTTAAAGAGCAGCAGAGGACACAGGGATGGTGTTGTGGGGAGAAAAGGAACATACTTTATTTGGCAAGAAGCAGTATCAACTATGCAGAGATGGGGAGGAGGGACTTGGGTCCCACCTCGTTACCTAAATAAAGCCCTGTCTCACTCCAAAGCTGCAGGGACAGATGCTTGAGAAGGGTAAAGCTGGCAGGCTGGGGGTAACTGTCCCCAGAGGGGGCTGTGGAGCCCAGTGTCCAGGGACAGCTCGATGCTGGGAGGAGATGGGGATACTGGTGCCTCCAGGACTGGGGGAGTCACGTCTGCACCCACAGCGGTGGCTCAGCATCGGTCCTGCTGTGTTACAACACTCAGGAGCTGGGCCAGACCCAGAAGGGCAGCACCCCACGCTGCAGCGATGCTGTATTGGGAAGCCCATCCCCATAGAACTGGGGAGGCTGGGGGCAGGGAACCATGGGCAGGGTCCTACCTGGTCCGGCGGCAGCAGGGATGTGGTGGGTGGGCTGAACTGGCCGAGGGCCCCACAGTGGCTCCATCGCAGCACTGCAAAATAAAAGAGGGACATGAGGGTCCCAGCAAACCCCTGCCCACAGGGGGGAGGGTGGGGGCTGCAGGGGCCACAGGCCACCTTGAGGGGACATCGAGCACCCAGAGGTGCCTCTACAGCCACAGCCCTGCTGAGCCAAACTGAACCATAGTCCTGGGAAGGTGGGCATAGCATCCCACAGGCACTGCCACATCCCACACCCACACTGGCAGCACCCACCACCCACGGCACCACCACTCATGACACTCACCACTCACGGCACACACCACCCACGGCACTACCACCCACAGCACCACCACTCACAGCACCCACCACTCACGACACCCACCACTCGTGGCACCCACCACCCGCAGCACACACCACCCACGGCATCCACCACCCACAGAGCCATGCGAGGCCATGGCAGCGGGGGAAACTGGGGACAGCGGGGAGCCGGCATCCCCAGCACCGCCGAGGTTGCCATGGTTTCTCCAAATTATTCCTCCTCTGCGAGGACCGCGTGGGTTCGTGGGGAGGCTGTGGGGGCGGTGCTGTGGGAGCTGTGGCGAGCCGGGGCTTTGCAGCATCACAGGGAGAGCAGAGCACCCACAAAGCCATGGGCACCCTCT
>NW_010166248.1:2428-2669 GCF_000695765.1 Mesitornis unicolor
GGCCACTGACAGTGCCGCCGTGCTCCCACACCTCGCGTGTCCCTAGCACCCTGTTCCCTCTGCGTGGGAGGATTTCACATCCCTTCTCTCCTCCTACCCCTGCTGGAGGGCACCGGGCACCCTGCCCACTCTCAGTGGGACCGTCACCCTGCCCAGGGTCCCCCTGCTGTCCCCACAGGGATGCTGACACCGGCTGGCACCATGGCTGGGGACACACAGCCCCTGGGGACACAGCCAGCAC
>NW_010166249.1:0-2147 GCF_000695765.1 Mesitornis unicolor
GCCACATCGTGGCAGGTTTTTCCTCTAAACGCTCAGGACTCTTTGGGCACTTTTGGTGTTTGTTTGCTTTGGTCTTTGTTTTTTTAATAAAACCTTGAAGTTAAACCTGGTACAGTGGTGCTGACAGCCCAGGCCAGGATCCCACCTTGCTGGGAGGGCCCTGCTCAGGCCCTCAGTTGGACCCCTCGTGCAAGCGGTGGCTGGGGAAGGGGTTTGCAGGCAGCCAGAGGGGCTCACATGTCTGCCTGTGGAGCTGCCAGGGCTGGGCGGGACAGGCCAGGGCAGAGCCCGGCACTTCCCCACGCACTCGTCTACCTGGGTGCCTGGGTGCTGCTGGGCTCCAGCGTTGGCTCCATGAGGTGGCTCCCCCTGTTACTGGGTGCTGTGGAGTCTGGGGGTTGTGTATCCCGCTCTTTCTCAGCCCTTTGCTGAGCTGGCTCAGGGCAAAGCCCTCGAACAAAGTTTTTCAGGGTCGGGCTTTGCAAAACTCTCCTTAAATCAGGACCTGCCTGGAGGGGTGTCTCTTTAGGGAAAGGGTCCAGGACAAACCCTGGGTGCTGCAGGCCCACCCTGTGCTCCAGTTCTGGTCCTGCTGCTGCCTGCAGGGAGCAGGGCCCAAAGCAGCCTCTGCACCCTCTTTCCCGCTGCGCTGAGGCCCGGGGGTGTGGGGTGGGGGCCATGCAGGCTGTGCAACCTGTTACCAGCCCCTGGAGCTACCCGGGTCTTGTTAGCCCAGTATTCATTAGCACAGCGCGTGGGCCAGTCCTGCCGGTGGGGTATTGTGGATATGGCTGGGGGGGGCTGGCAATGCCTTCCTCCTCTTCCTCCTCTGGTGATTGCCAGACTGCTGTGCCCACCATGACTCAGCCTCTCCTGGAGCATGAGGGGCCTCTGTGGGCAGAGAAGCAGCCCCCACAGGGCTGGGAACTGCTGTGGGCTTGTAGCCAAGCTCTGTCCCAACCACCCTGTGGAGCAGACCTTGCTCCATACCTCTGTATCCCTTGAGAGGAAGCTCAAGGCCCCATCCTGCCCCTGGAGCACCAGGGTTTTGACTCTAGGCATGTCTACAGGTGCTGGCAGCCAGTTCGGGCAAAGCATCCTGGGGCAGCATCACCCACTCATGGGTTTTGGAGGGCAGGATGGGCTCTACTCCCCCACTGGGATTGGAAGGCTTTAAGGAGAAAGTCTCGCTCCAGCCTTCTGCTGAGCAGCCTCAGGAGGGTGCTGCCCACGCTGTAGCTGGCTAATTAGGCTGCTGTCAATTAGCACTAATGACCAGCAGATGCTGGATGGTCTGGCCAGAGGCTGCTTTGCTCCGGTGCTGGGAAAAGGGAGGAGGAGGAGGTCCTATCTCCCCTGCTCCCATCACCCAGTGCAGAGGGGAGATGCCATAGTGTGAAGGTGGCTTTGTCCTTGTCTGGTCTGAGACCTGGCGAACTCATTTCATGCCAGCAGCAGTCCACCCCAAGGGCACATCCTGCAGCGGCGTGGGGATGGGGGTACCGGTGGCAACACCCCCAGAGGACAGGGGCTGGTGGGACCTGGTGCTTGTGCCGATGCCCTGCCCTTTCCCAGCAGGACTGGGGGCAGAGCCCACCCATGCCCTGGGTGAGATGAGCACGGGGGCTGATGGCCACAAACCAGCCTCGCACCGGGGCAGGGTGGCAGTGTCCCCACCAGGGCAGTGTCCCCAAGGCCGGTGGCACCAAGGCTTGTTGACGCCAAGCCTTTCCCCCTCCCCTCGCTGCCCACACGCTCCGTGCCAGAGCCAAGGGTGGGCAGGGGTGCTGTGGGCACCGGGGGTGTTGCTTTGCCTGTGTGTCCCCCAAAACACCACATCCCTGCCTTGGTGGGAGAGCTTAGGGCTGAGGTGGGGATCAGCTGTGGGGTCGGTAATTCGTGCATATCCCCTTCCCATGCCAGGGAGCTGGGAGGCGCAACACTGGCTCAGCCCGCCCCAGCTCGACCTGCGTAGGGGATTTAGTGGAGGAAAGAGGCTTAGGGAGAGGATTGGGGTTGTGCCGGGCTCTCTCAGGGTTGGGGGGGTCTCTCCTTCCCTGGGCAGCCGCTGCTGCAGGCAGGGACGCGGAGTGGGGGATGCTCAGTGCCGGCGGGCAGGATCAGGCCATGGGGCCAGGCTCTGGGAG
>NW_010166249.1:2221-2495 GCF_000695765.1 Mesitornis unicolor
CCCCCCAGGACCTCCTGCTAGCCCAGCCCAGCTCAGCAAGCAACATCAGGTGCCAGCACCAAGGGAGGCAAAGCATCCACTGGTACGGGGTTTTAGGGGGGATGTGGGGTGGCACGACCCAGCAAGGGGCTGGGGAAGGTCCCTGAGCAGCAGCAGCGTCCCCAGGGCAGGCAGGATGCATTTGTTCGCGTGGGTATGTGCGTGCCCGCACGCCTGTGCCATGGCAGCCGAGCCGGGGAGTGCGTCACCGCAATTTGGGGCCGCCTCCGGGGCC
>NW_010166250.1:0-28521 GCF_000695765.1 Mesitornis unicolor
TAGTAGGGTGGGTGCATCTGCCACACTCAGAATAAAAAATAGCAAGTTCTGCCTGCTAGAACTACCGCAATAACAGCAGGTTTTAAGACTCAAAAAGCACCCACAATAGCGGCCACTGTCACTACACAGTGCAGCCTCCTGCTTTGTAGATAGCAAGGCCAAAAAAAGCTGTGATCTAATTATTTCTTAGAACAAGTCTTAGTCGTCTGCATTGCTTCAGGTTCCATCTGTGACCATCTCAGGACACTGAATCATGTCCTTGTCAGTAATCAAATGGTAAACTGACCAAATCTTGGCTTTTTTTTTTTAATAACTCCATTGTTCTGATGCCCTTTGCCAAAGAAGCATCCTCTTCCTTCATCTGCATTTCTAGGTTATCATCTTATGTCCTCTCTTACTTCCTCTACAGACTAATTTTGGTCAGATTCTGCCTTCAACATCCATTCTGGAGAAGCGTCTTATGTCTCTGTCAACAGCTGTAGGCCAAACAAGTCATCTTTGGAAGAGCTTAGTTTTATCCACCTTCCTTTTCCACAACCAGCTGTATCAGGAAACTGAGATCTCCTGAATGTCTAAAGAACAAGTACATTGTGGCTGAGCTCTTCCATTTTCTCTTAGTCTTCTGCTGTACCATTGCTTTGTACCTCGGGCAATGTACATGTTCAAGCTCTCCGTTCTATTTCTTATCCCTACTTTCCAATATGAAGCATCTTCCTGAACATTGACCCTGTTTCTGTAGTTCACCTTTGCTTCTGCAGTTTGTGTCTGGTGCTCACCTTATATTCTGTCTCCAGATCAGTTCTAAGCAGACCATTTTTTTTCTATTAAAATACACTTAAATCATCTTGTAAAATCCATTTTTTTCCTCTCACAATTATTAAAGCTAGGTCTCTAATTTCAGTTGCTGCAACCTGCTTTTATCTCTGGCTCATTTATGCTTACATCCATTAGCTACTAATAAACAGAGAAAAACATCCTAAAATTATCTTGTCCATCACAGTTACCACACTTTGTCAATTGAATACATACCTATAATTTGTTTTTGCCTTGTATAAAAATTTTAAGGTTCTTTTCTTCACTTTCAGATCACTGTAGAAGTATTTTGCCATTGTAGAAGTATTTTGCTTCTATTCTCTGCATTAAAATTCTTGATTTATACAGTGGTGCAGGGCTAGGAGCCCAGTTTCCTACTTCACAAATACCTGTTCTATTATCCATCATGGTATCCACTGAGTATTGAATTATCTTTCACAAACAATTCTGTGAAGCTCTCCTACCACTTTCTTTTAAATATCATTTCAAGAGTCATGTCCTGAAAGATTTCCATTAGTTACCTGGAGGTGAAAATCTATACGAGTATTTTTCCTGATCTTTAGTAAATATGACTGTAAGTATAATATATATGGATATATGAATATATACATATGTATGTATGCTCACATGTACTTCCATACATACATACACATTTAGGTATCTATATGGCACATACATGTGGAAGATGACACACTTAATTTGACTGTGTCTTCCCATACTTTTCACGAGGCTGCTTTCCACGAAGCCAGGAGAAAAGGGAAGTTAATAAGATCACTATCCATGTTTATTAGCAGTCTGCAATTTCCTCTGAGCCCTCTGTTCCTTGTCTTTTCAGTTCTTAGGACTTCAGAACATGGATCATGTAGCACTATATATCTTGGCACTGCCTAATACTGTGGCAGTGACCTCTGGGTGTTACAGCAATATAAATAATAATAGCAATGCCAACAGTGACTGAGACAAAATAATTTCAAAATTTCTGATCCAAGCAACATGAAATGCTGCTGATAGAGAAGAGGTTATGTGCATTGAAGTCTGTGAAACAAATGTATTATTTTAGGTGTACTGTGAAGATTATTGTGATTTGATTTTCATTAAGAGAACTTACTGGAAAGCATTTAAGTCTATCATCATACAAAATGAGACTTCAGAATCTATCCTATTACTTCAACAAATATAGACATGGAAATATCTGTGTTGAATACTATTCCTTAGAGAGGTATCTGCTACATTTGGCATTTTGCACTGTGTACTTATTTAATGACAAAATACACACACACTCTACTGTTTCGTATAATAATGATTTGTCTTAATTGTATTTTTTGCACTCCTAAACATAGCAGACACAGAGCTGACAGTTTCTTCTGATGAAGGGGGTTAAAAAGAACTAAAGCATTGATATAAAGTGTCTCAGAAATGCTCTTTGTTCAAAAGCTTTTTAACATATGAATAAAAGAGAAGCTATTCACGGGCAAGATCCTATAAAACAAAAATGATGTTTGGACACACAAGAAAGGAAATCAGCTGCCTGACCCTCAGCTGTCCTTTTAAGCAAATCCACCATGAGAGAACATCCAACGGTTAAGCATGCCAAATTAATAGCCAGGAAAAAAGCTAAAATTATTAGGATCCAGATGGTATTATAGGAAAAAAATACATACCAGTGTTTTGCATCGGGGTCACACTGTTGCCAAGCAATTCCATTGATGTTAACTCTCTGCCAGAGTCAGTAGAAGTGCAGGGTAAAGACAACATATTAAATACCAAAACTATAATATGGTGGTTTATAATATTATAATTATCTTGGAAACAGCCATATCTGTGAAATCTATGTGACAAACTAGGGAATAAGCACATTCTTTACTCTTATTGGGATTATAATTTAGAAGCTTGAGTATTGAAGTAGTAACTATTCATAAACAAAACAAACAGGTGTGTGGTCTCTTTTATAGATCTTATAGACACTAGTGAGACCAAAAGGTTAGTAATACTTTGAGTGTGTAAAGAATGCTTCTAAATATTCTGTGCTCAACATGAAGGTTGCAATAAATAGATAAGCCTCCAGTAAATTAAAGATTCAAATTAAAATAAAGATTTAGAATTAAAGATTCAAGGTTATGGCAGTCCAAACATACACCACAAAACGTTTCTATTGCTAGAAGCAGAAATAATTGGAAAAAAGTATGTTTTCGTACTGACAAATTCTTTTGGCAAGATAAACCATCACATGACATTGATGACATCATTTGTTTCTTGCTCTTAAAAAACATCAATTCTCAGAAGAAATATATTTCTCAGAAGGGTTCCAGATCTCATTTTCACCCTAGTTCTTTCTGAGTACATGAAATGGCCAAAGTTCATTTCTGCCTTCTAGAATGACCTTCGTACCAGAGTGGCACATAACATCTGACACTAAATATGTATTGGTCCAACCATTATTTATTACACAGTTTGAAGATCATGTGGAAAATATTGATTTCAGATTTTTCAAATGAAGAAGGGAAGGACAGTGGTGTTATTTCTGATATTTTTATTAAAAAAAATTGTGCAAAATTGGTTCATTAAATACAAGTACCCTAAGTGTATGTGTTTAACACATATATATGTTGTTTACATACAGGCAGAGAAGGAGAAGCAAGGGAGAGAGAGATCTCTATGTGTAAGCATCTAGTAGATCTCAAATCATGTAAATTATTTCCCTTTCTAAGTAGAGGAACTATTGTGTTAATTTTCTGTTAAGTTTGGCTATCTAAATAACAAAGAAAACGTACCATTAAATCACTCATGGAGTGCATCTACATTTGGGGTTTAAATCCATCTGGAATCACAAACAATAAATGTGCATGAGAGAAGACTGAAGTTTTGTTCTTTTGTAGAAGTGCAGTGGAGAAGATGTGTAGATGCATTTTTCTACATAGATAAGTCAGTGTCTTATACACAGAGAATGCATAAGGTCTCATCCCATAAGAAATAAAATAATAGGTAAAGCTATAGGAAATTTGCAATAAAAAGATTTCCTGCAAATGGCTTAACTACACTGTTAAAAAAAATAAAAATTCCTGCTTTTACAATACGCGTTACAAACTTACCCTAAATCCATTAACTTCAGTCAGGTAATGTGAGGCCAGGAGTGAAAAATCTCAAGTTATTTTCTCAAAAGGAAAACTTTCTCAGACATTTCTCTGAATTAATTTTGAGAACTTTGCCCTGTGAGGTACCTAACTTCAAAATATTTTTGTGTTATTAAGTACACTCAGATAGCAAACACACTCTCACCTCATTAAGTTGTAATGGATTCTTCAATTACCTGATTTTCAATTTTATGGCACTAACAAGAAACATTTGACTTAAGATATTTCTTGTTAAAAGAAGAAAAAATATATTTCTATCCTATTGGCCAAGCGATGGGCTGAGAAGAACAAATAGTTTTTCAAATATATTTCAAAGCTGCTAACAAAATATCTGTGCTCTACATCAGTATGTATCAGTTTTTGCTTGCCCAAAGGACTGCTTCAGGAGCTGTTTTTTAACTATGAGACTATTTAATAATATTTTGGCTCCATGGATTTGGCTTGCCGGAATTCTTTCTAGATTTTTCTGAGTCCAGTGGGAAAACAAAGAACAGCTACTAACATCCATGACTTACTGTAGTTCCCTCTTCACATTTCTCATAAGTGGATATTGGACTATGACAGTAAGGATGAACATGAATCTCCCGTAATTCAAAAACCAGAGGAATAAGGATAGTGTGGGGTTTTATCAACATTTTTGCAAAGATTATAGAAACTGTCAAGATTTTTGAACTTCACATTTAAAGAGGGCTGAGAGTTCTTCCCTTATTTTTTCCCTACCTCTGATCCAGACATTCCAGAGATTTGACTAATCGATTTTATTTCAAATAAGCCATAATCATTATTGTCATGATTGCAATCAAAATGAGTTGCAGGAATACTGCAGGAATTTTCCTACATTCAGATTCCCTTTCAGTCTGTACTTGCCTTTTTAAGGAAGATAAAAGATGTGTAAAATACATGAAGGTCATCTCTTCATTTGTAAAAGGAAACAAAACAAACGAAATGAAATAAATAATGTGCCCACTAAGTGGTATAAAGGCTTAGTTAGGGCACAATGCTTCTAGTGATCACAGAAATCAAAACACAGCAACAGTCAGTTATAGCATCTATTTGATAAAAATAAAGATAATACATGGGGAAAGTGTAAAAATAGATAAAGGAAACTGAAAAACATTTTAAAATAAAATAAAATATCAACTATATATATCAATAGTTGCTTTGCAGTGGGTTTGTCAGCCTTAGTACTGTTGCTAAAATAGAATATTAAGGCATTCTTTAGCTAGTACTCCTACAACTACTGCAGTTTATCTTAGAATTTATCCTTAATATAATATTAAAAAAATCTTTCTTGGCAGTTTTATAGCACGTTTTGCATTACTTGAGGAAATAGGCTCCCCAGAAATAAAACAGGAAATCCTGTATTTTCATTAATAAATGAAAACCTACCAAATTTCATTTCAGGTATAGACACTGAAAAATAAAAGCAAGGTTTAGGCTTCACTGATACTTCTGATAACATTTCCATTAGTTATTCTTCTGTCAAGAAGCTTAATTCAAAAGGCATATACATAGACAATATAAAATCATAGCCTCCGTCAAAATACGAACAGTTTTAAGAATAATATTCTAAATTTTAAAGAGTATAAGTACTGTCAGTTCTTGTTGGATTATTTGTTACTTGTTTAAAGTGAAACTGCTAACATTTTTCTGGATTAGGTGACAAAATTAAACTTCTTATTCTTTTCAGAGTAAATCTTCTATAACGAACCACAAATACATTCCAAAATTAAAATAATTTCTTTTAGCTATGCTTTTTGGCTATTATTATCCTATACAAGCTTCTTTAAAGAACATCTGGGCCAGACATAACTCTGGTATCAAATTTCATCTAATGCCTCTGCTGTGGATTTATAGATATTCAAAATTTATGCAGAATGGTAGAGGTTGGAAGGGACCTCTTAAGATCATCTAGTCCAGCTCCCCTGCCAGAGCAGGATCACATAGAGAAGACCACACAGGAACACGTCTAGGCAGATTTTGAATGTCTCCAGAGAAGAAGACTCTACAGCATCTCTAGACAACCTTTTTCAGTGCTCTGTTACCCTGGACTTCAACATGGGATGCATCCTGCTCTGAATCCAAGGTAATCAATGTTGTCCAGTAGGAAACTGAAACTGGGGGCCTCCTCAGATGTATTACTGGCTATATTATTCAGTTTCCACTTGATCCTGATAATACATTTAACTTATTGCTTTCTCTTTCCCCATGTATAAAATTAAGATAATAATTAGATACCTATTTTGCAGATAGCCTAAAAGATTATCTAATATTTGCCAAGTTCTTTCAGAATATAAAGCCCTATATAAATGGTAATAATTCTTATTAAATTAGCTTGGTCCTGAGCTGGATGTGCTAAACACATACTGGGAAAGAAAGCTTTCAGTAGTTGTAGGAAGAGTAGATAAAATAAAAAGGAAAGGAAGAACAAGAGTACAAACAGGTATATCTACCCACTTATTCTCAGTGGTCAGTTTTTTTGGAGCCTCATTCTGTTGATTAATGAGATTAAACACTGTATTTTTTTTCAATGGTGATTGCAAACAATTTTCTGAAAGCAAATTAACTTCTCCTGAGAAAGAGAAGAGGCAATAGTGCATCGTTATCCACTGTGTTTTTACTGTATTCTCCAATGTTTCACTAACTGATGCAATTGTCTGTGTTCCTTCAGAGTAGCCCACCCCTGCTTCTACCTTCTGTACACTTCTTTGCATTTAAGCTCCATCAGGAGCCCCACATTCATCCTCACTAGCCCTCTGCCACATTGGTTTGTTTTCCTGTGCATTGGATGGGGCTGCTTGAGGAGGATGCCCTTGAAGATCACGCAAATGTCCCAGGCCTTTTTCCCTTCTGGGCAGTCTTTGGTGGGACCTTGCCAAGCAGAGCCCTGAACAAGCTGAAATATGTTCTTCTGAAGTCCAGGGTTGTAACTTGCCATTTGTGCAGCTCATTTCCCACAGCACAGGATGACTGAATAGAAAGTTCGGCACACAGAGAACAAATAAATTAGTCTGCAATATAGAAGAATGTTAATGTCCTTGTGTAAATTAGTAGCACATAACAGGGGAAAAAAAAGACTGTAAAAGTATAAAAGAGATTAGGATTGGACAGGGCTAGATGAAGTGATGAATTTTCTCCATATGTTCACATTTACTAAGTTTTAATTCTACAGGCAAAGAGGAGTGATTTAATTATACAACTTTATGGTTCAAGACACAACATTGTTAAAGCCAGCATTGTAATAAATTATTTCAGTTTTCACTAGCCATCCTGCTATGGCCATTTTTTCATTTGCATTTATGTAGAAATAGGAGAATAGCATATAAATCAATGGACGAAGCTGTTGTTTTAATCTCTGAACTTATCAGAAATACAAACATTACAAAAATGATACGATGTTTTTACCTTGGGCTCTTGCTGTATTTACTGCAGGCTGTGTTTAATACTGTCCTTTTTAATTTAGGTCATTGTAGAATTTTTTTAAGACATCAGATGAATCGTGAATGCATAGACTTGTTAAACTTTGGTCTTTTGTATTTTGCTCACCTGACTGCTGAGTTTTCTCCCTTTTTTTTTCCTTATTTAAGCCACTGTAAGTTCCTGTAAATCGTCTTCACAATTTTTGCCTCTCTTCTTGCATCTCAGACTTTCTTTGCAGCACTAGCAAGTATTAGCAAGTGCATTGATCTACTTCATGTCTCATTCTATCTGCCCATAAATTTCTATAGGAACATGTGCTTTCAAGCAGATCCCATCTCTTTTGTCTAAGTCACATTCTGTGTATCACAACTATCCCTGAAACTTCTGCTGTCTGTTTTTAGCAATAATATATTTTTGTACAAATGCTACTAACAAAAATATAAGCAGCACTATTAGATACCTCTGTTCTTTGACTTCATTTGCTTAACTGAAGCTTCTTAATGTGATCTGTGTATGCAATATTATAAACTAGGATTATGATAGTTTCAGAATGACTGTGTAGTGCCTTGTATGCTAATAGGAAGTTGTCATTTTTACTATGTTCCTTACCTGTGCAAGTGGGAATAAGGGAAAAATATTATGTCTCTCTAACAATAACCATTTGCCAGTGGCTGCTGCAAAGCCAAAAGCATAAATCTTTAAAAGTTTGAATAAAAGAACCAGGCTTCTGCACTGGGTTCTCTAACAATCATATAATTTTAACTGTGCATGCAACACGGGTCAGTCAATGAGCCATCAGCATTTTCAGATCATGTTGTCAGTGGTGTTTACAGGAATTACTGAGAAGGAATGACAATATGATCAGATGCATGTTCTGTAATTACATTTTGCCTCTTAGTATCTTGCAGTGGCAAGATACATATGTATACATATGTGTATTCACTGGAAGTGTATGACTTATTTGTAATTACAGATGGAAGGTTTACAGTGTAAGCATTGACACATTTTTATGCCCTTGAAATTGAATTTTGCTAAATTATTTTCAAGTGATTCTGTTTTCCCCACACACTAGAATAAAATACAACACTACTTGGAAATACAAAAGAATGCTAAATGTAATTACGAAGATATTCACAAATAAATGCCTGCAGTCCTAAATCTCACCATAAAATTGAATTGGACAAGCCTTTGTTCCTAAGTCAATTAGATACAGAACATCTGACAAATATTGTGAACAAACACTATCATCGACTTCAACAAAGTTTCCCAAAGGAAGAACAGTTATTTGCATTTCCAGATCTTCACTTCATTTAAAATTTAAACATAAGTTAAACCTTGACAAAGATGGTAGTCACTTACCAACTTTCTCTGACTTTGAAACAAAGTCATAAATTCTCTTCTTATTACTTAAAGATGTGCATAAAATCTTCCATCAATCATAAAAATGTTAAGTTCTTGCTGAAGCTTTCAAGAAAATTTTACTTTGGTGGGCTTTAATATAAAAATAGACATGCCTTTCGTCTGAAATATGTGCTTTTTTAATCTGGCCGATATCAAGGACAGGGATCTTCAAAAATATATTTATTCTGTGGAAAGTTGATAACAAAATGATTTCTGTTAAGAAACACAAGCTGAATAGCTTTGGATTTAGGACCAAAATATGATTACATTTTACTAAAAATCATAGTACAATTTTAATTTTGGCCTAGACAAAGATGCACTCTAGATAATTTGCAATTATATGACTTCCAACTTTGGTCACAAAACATAAAAATTAATGGGAATTTTGGCATCCACGCCAAGGTCATTAGACTGAGTTTTAAAAGTTCTGGGAAAGTTCCAGCTAGCATGGAAGTGGAATTACAAATTGTCCCTGATCATCTTACAATTTTCTTAACCTGTTGCAATACTCTGCCTGGCTGAAAAAGTGCTTGAAGTCTCTCATACCGCTTTTAGATCTTATGACCATGACAGAGAATAAAATATATTGAATACTATCATATTTGTTGATTTTTTTTTAATGTGAAACTTTAGCAGTAATTCTGGGATAGGAATTTTCCTCTTTTACTGAAAACTTAAGACAGTGATTTTAAGTTTTGATGGTGAGGGGCAGAGGTTCTTTCATCTTACAATGTACGTGAGCCACTGTTTTTTTAACTAGCAATTCAGCTCTGAAATCAGGTCAATGTTGATCTAAGTTATGCATATTCTTAGTAGTTGGCACAATTAGTATAAAAATAAGACTAAAAAGTCAAAAGTTGTTTTGCAGATATTCTATATCAAAATGTAACATTCTATCAGGTCTACTCCAAAGTTAGTCCTAATGTCTTCATCTCTCCCTGGGTTGAGTTATTTCCTTCAATTTGTAATGGCTTGATTTCACCTCTAGATATTGAAAGATACATATTGTATTTCATAGAAAAGCTGTAAAGACACAAAGCATTACTAAAGGGATTGAAGATATAACAGAAGTAGTACTGGTCATGTTTGTCCAAAGCACAGAAATGGAAGCTACATTCAGGGGAGCAAATACTTAGAAATGTATGCACACACTTCACATTATTTGCTTTGTGTAATGTGCAGAGAAGCATCAGCCTGAAGGCTCATGCACTCCATGCATGACAACAAGCAAGACTAATGTCCGTATTCTGCTGTTTCATAGGTGTGTCTGCAACCTTTATGGCTCTAAAGCTTGTTTATAGCTAGGCCTGGTAAGACCAACAAGTCTGGTGATGTTTTCCTGCTTTTTTCAGGCATTTTTGTGGTGTCTGTCAGTCTTTTGAATTGAAGATATTGAAGGGTCAGTGGGAATTTGTGGCTGAACGTTACTGCACATATGAATCTCTCAAGATAAAGCTTAACAAAATCTTACAGGGATGAAGTAATTCTGTACTATAAATTTTATAGTACCTTTGGACCTTTGTGGTGGAGGAATTGAAATGCCAGCACACATGGTGGTGCACAACATAGCCTCTGGAGGCCCTGGCTGTAACTGAACTGTGCTGATAACACACCAATATTTGGGCTTTGCTGAACAGTGTTTGCACAGCATGACTTACTTCTCCTTTTCTCACTCTGCCCCCACCCTCCCACAGCAAGTAGGCTGGAAGTGAACATGAAATTGGGGTGAGATACCACTCAGACAGCTGATGTGAGTTGGCCCAGTTCAATACCATATGATGTTATGTACAGCAAGAAAACCTAAAGGAGATGAGGAGGAAGTGGGCATGTTCATAGTTATGGTGTTTGTCTTCCCAAGTAACCATTATACATTATGGGGCCCTGCTCTCTAGGAAGTGGCTAAATATGGGCCCATTGATGGGAAATAGTGAATGAATGTTTCTTTTTGCTTTGCTTGCGTGCACAGCTTTTGTTTTCCCTCCTAAGCCCACCATTATCTTGATCCACAAGTCTTCTTGCTTTTCTTCTATTTTCTCTCTGTCTCACAAGGAAGGGGACTGAGTGAGCAGCTGTGTGGTGCTTTACCAGGAGCAACCCATCACAGACAAAATCTTGTTGGGCCAAGGCCTAGTACCTACTACAGATCTTCCTAGCATTTCTTCACTAAATGAAAGCCAATTTAGAAAACTGCTGAAGGCAGGCAAAAACAATTTTTCCAGTTCTATTCAGTGAAGTCTCTACCTATTGAGAGGAAGATTTCTCAACTAAGTACCAAACTATGAAGCTGTTTGCAAATGTGAATACAATACAGAAAGACAAAATATATCCTTGTGTATATTTTAAACACTTGCTGCAGATATATTCTCGCATATTGATTCCATTCTAGGGGTTATTTTCAGAGTTTATTTTCTTGGTCTTTATTTTTTATAGCACATGAGAGGTTTACAAAGCTTTCCCACAGATAACTGACTGCCTAGTGTTACCCTGAGGAGAGCGTGTAAACAGAAAGAGAGGGTCACTAAGACTCTGACCTGCATAGAGCAGGAAAGGGACTTACTTCTGCTAAGAGACAGAAAGCTAAATCCCAGAATACAAAGCAGAATCAGAGTCAACTTAGAAAAGAGTCACCAAAGATGGTTAGGAGTATCTGTTTTTAAAAAAAAGTGCTAAATAGAAGTTCAGGGACTACAAAACTAAGGTCAAAAACTAAGGATATCGAAAAGGAGAGATGTCACAGCAATTCCTGGTCCTGATTGTCACAAAATGTCACAAAGTAATCAGGAGTTCTTGTGCTGTGTGTATCAGAATGGAGAATGCACTCATGTGAACTGCCAAATAATCACCAAATGATGGAGAGCAATTCAGGTTAACCGAGTGCAGTTGGTATAAAATTTAAATGCAGTCCAAAAGCCCAACTATGTATCATAAAGTTTTGACCTGAAAAAATGATAGCAAATTGCAAATAGCTTTTAAATGAAAACACATTCGAATCAAGGTCAAAAACCTTAGACCTTATAATTCTATGTTTTCAGCATGTGTTAGGATAACAGTTCAAATCTATATTTTTTCAAATTTGGCCTATGAAAAACTTTTTCTTCTTTTTTGCTCTTACTTGCAGGGTAAAATACAGAGAAATTGTTCATATGAAAAGTCTAAACAGATCTGTTTATGGAGCCTTTTCCCCAAACCATAATCTGTACTACTCAGACTAGAAGGAATGTGGAGATTCTTGAACTGTCTCATCCGATTTCTGCTTTATGATGATTTCTCTCTCACTTGTGTTTTGTAGATGTTTATTTCTGAAGCTGCTAAGGATGTGGAATATGCTTTTCAAAACTGTATTTTCATATACATTTGCAAAAAAACCCTGATATACTTGACAGATAGGATTTTTGAAATAGAAATTATTTGATAAGTGTAAAATACTTTTTACTGTGTTGTACACTGGTATTTATTTCTGTTTTCTGAAAGTACTGATACTATGTACTGCATTTCCTGGTAATAATGGTAGTTTGCTGCAGAGTAATTATACTTGTCTCATAAAAGAACAACAGTAAGAGTGGAGAGTGACTAAAAGCTATACCTCCAGAATGAAGCCTTTCTTACTTTGTTAATTAGAGGAAGAAGAAATTATTTGTGTTTCTGTTACAAGGACTGCCAGTAAAATCCTTTTCTGATAGCTCTTAAAGCCAAGAAGACATAAAGAATTCATTATTATAAGTTTCCTAACCTGTAGGTCACTACATTTACTCTAGTATATCACATTAAATCTAGTGCATTATAGTAGACAGTTCTATAGTAGCAAATTACATGGTCTTAAAAATCTAAGGAAAACATTCACCTGCTTCAGCAATATTCATTGAATTTCACTGAATTTATGAGAGCCATAAAAGAGCTAAAAGCTCCTTTCCAAATATTTTTACTTACATATTTTCTTTTTGTTACATAAAATGGAAAATAAGAAGACATTTTTCTCACCAGATAAAAGGTCCTGACACTTGGTCTTTGCTTGGAGACCACAAGCCACAAAAATTCGAGCTCATCAATTCTGAAGTGCAACTAGGGGAATGCCTGGCTCCTGAATAGAAAACACAGAACTAATTTAAGCAAGTAGTGGAGAATTCCCTTGTTACATCACAGAGACATTCAAGACTATATACTATATGTATCAAACATGGAGACAAGGAAGAGAGCTGCAAGGCAATATTTTGTAGCATGTTATAGCAAAATAGTCCCTTCTGAGAAACAGCATGCTTACAACTACATATTTTTTACTTACTGAAGGAATTGAAAAGACAAAACTAATCCCCAAGGCAAGTTAGAGTCACTTTTATGTTGCCAAGCAGGATCAAAAGCAGATCAGATTCAAATGCTTAGGTAGGGCAAAAGCTGGAATAAGAACAAAGCTTTCACTTTCCAGATTCCTCCCTGTAGTCTAGCCCAGTTAGAAGATATCTGAAGAACCCTTAAATTTTGGAAACACAAGCACCATAGCAAGATACACATAGTACATATCAAATCTACTTGATACATAGCAAATCTCCTTGGGCTATAGGTTCCACACAATGGCACAACATGGCAAAGTGGTTTGATCTTTGGGTTGTCAACTCTTTTAACACCTGGACTTTGAGAGCAGCAAATTTATCACATGGTGGGTTTTCTAAGAACAAAGCACATCACTTTGTTCCTGTCTGTCCTGTTTGCCATCTCCTGAAGCAAAATGTAGAGAGCAGGGGTTCCACCTCCCTGCTCAAGCCTACTGGTTTTCAGTACCAGCAGCCTTACATACAACCATATTGTATGAAGGACATGTTGCCTGTCACAAGGAACTAGTACTATAAAATTACTTACTTTTTTTGTCTATGAATTTGAGTATAATGACCATCAATGCACTGCATTACAAATATTCCTTTTTTTTAATTTCTAAGATTTGGACTTCCCTACATGAATTAAGTACCATATAAACCCTTTATTTTAAATGGAAACCAGCAGGCAGCTGAGATGTGGGTGGACAAAAAAAATCACAAAAGCTAGAACATTATTAAAAAGCATAATTTTCACATAAATTCATGTGTGGAAAGATTGAAAGTGATTATTGTGCTGCTTTACAATAAAAGGTATATTTCCTCCTATGAAATGTACACTTAAATTGTTTAAAGAGTGTTTTAAAATGTACTGTTTATATAAAGATTTTTCCTTAGAGGAAACTAAGGAGCAGATGTATAACACTGTGAAACAGAAGTTTTAAAAGGATATGTGTGGGACGTTGAGTGATTGAGAAACTCAGAAGACCATCTATAACACTAACGGTATACTTGGTGATTTTGAATAATTAACTTTATTAGTTCCCTAGAAATGAGAACATTACATGCAGAGCTGACTGCAGTTACCATATGTTGGACAGCCACCTAGTGCGATGATGCTTCACAACATTTAAACTTTAAAAGGCATACCGCAGGGAACAAAGTTTTATGGAATAATTCCACAAAGAGAAGAGGATTGTAACTGAACACCTGAGGATGTCATTATGTGGTAATAGAGGGTGTATCTGCAATGGATATGCAAGACATAGAATAGACCACCTCATGTCCTCTCTGGAGAGAGAAATGACAGGGGGTAACTGAGCACCTCAGCACCAGTAGTCCAAAACTCTCAGTGCAACTGTATGCAACGTATGATGAGAACAGATAGAGAATGACAGTCCTACCGAGAAATAGTCCTGGTGACTTCACTGAAAATCAGTTGTAAGGGTCATGAGAACACCAGATGAAACTAAAGATTAAAAGTTCAGGAAAGAATGTAAGGGTAATGGAGAAACTTAAGAAGTGCTAAGTAATGCGCTTTGCCAAAGTGGATCATGAAATTCAGACAATATATTGAAAGGTATGAAGGCTTCAATTTTAAGAGACTTTTAATTTTTAATAGTCCATCATGCAGGACCGTGACATTACTCTTTAGGTTTCCATCCACTATTGTTTTTTTCAAATGTTTTCTGACATCTTTGCTTTGTCTGTAAGAGATCATTGCATCTACAATGCAACAAAAAGATTGCAGAAAACTTAATTCTGAATTTTGTAACAAGTAAAATCCTGTTATGGTGATGTTTAGATAAGTCTGTCTGGTTATATGTTTATAAAATATTGAACTATAAATGTGTATAAAGAAATGAACAGATATGCTAGTGTTGACAAGTAGACCTATGGCAAGACTAGCATATAGATGTGAAATAAAAGTGTAAGTACTGTAGAATTCCTGCTTTCCTCACAGAAATTCCAAGAGTGTAAAGCAGAGAGAAAAGGATCCCTTAATCAGGGTACCCAGCGAAGCAGAGAAACTCATTGAGTATATGACTGTCTGGTCCCATATATCAGTATCTGACTATGTATCAGTATATAAAATTCAAATGTGAGTGCTTAGTACCTCTGAAGAACAGTTCTGTTCTGCATTAGAAGAGATAGTGACACAAAATGGCTCATTCCTCTAGAAACACAAACATCTATATCTAACATCTGTTTCACTTGAAGCAGAATGTGAACAGAATGGCGAGGGACTAATGGGACAATTGCAATCATTAGGGAAGTGTAATGTTAGCTGTTCTGCAGGATTAAAGTGTATTTCCCCAAAACAATGCTAAATAGACTTGCTTAGAAAACAGACACAGATGTTGCATCTATTTTTATATCTCAAAATATAATATGCTTTATAGCATATAATGAATTTTTAAATACTTTGTAATTTAAAATTCTTAGCAGTATACGTGTAGTCTTTAAATGAGGATTAAAAAAAGGAAAAAGTACCTATGGCTAGTCCCAGATTCTTCCTGCACTGGGAATCCTAGGGAGATTAACCTCCCTCAGGAAAAAATGGCCAGAGAAAAGTTTCAGTCCCTACACTGTATGGTAGCGACACGGCACCATTAGTAATCAGGAAATAGCCTCCTTCCCACTGACTTCATTGACATGTGTCTTTGGTGTGACAAGACCAGCTCTTTGAGGTCTTTTGTTCCTAGACTGACTGCTAAACAAGTAAATGAAAAGCACTTTTAAGTTTTACCTGTAGGTTTAATTGAACAGGTACCTGAACTGAGAAACTTTGGAGTAAGTCAGAAAGGAAATAAAAGGGGATTCCTACCTCTTCCAGTAGGTTTCTTTTCTGGCTCACTTTCTTTCCTTGCAAGGCATCAGGCTTCTTCCTATAGCTGAGTCTCAACTTCTGTCTGTCCTTATCAAGAAACTTTTGCTCCTCAAGCATACTCAGTCACTCCCAGCCTGCACCTTATTTTCTTCTTGTTCCAAGTTTTCAAGAAGTCAGATGGAAGAGAACAGGTAACTTTAACTTTCCACTGCCCATCTTCAGAGAAACATAACACACTAAGAAATAATAAAAATGAAACATAGCTTGTGCTGTCCAATTAGTTTTCCCTGTAAACTGTTTATAATGAAACTGTAACCCCTGATCTTTAGACTTGGTTAACTTTCATGGGACATTTTCCCACATCTCTGTCTTCATTCAGTGAAAGTTCCTACTCCGCATAGTACTATACAACAACTGTAGGGTACACTGCAAAGTGATCATGGAAACTTTCGTACTGCACCTCCACCTTATCCAAAGAGGTATTTGGAGAAGTTGCAAAAAGGTTCTTGGCATCCTATGGAAAGAAAAAGGGTACTCTAGATTTTATAGACCTTCCAATTTTTTGAACTAATTTGCAGTAGGTTTAACTAAAAGAAAACCGGAATGCAATTCTATGGGTCCTAACACCATGTTATTCTGGTTCTCCTTTGAGTCATAAAATCATTGATTCATTTAGGTTGAAAAAGACCCTTAAGATCATTGAGTTCAACTGAAAGTAACTCTGCCAAGCCCACCACTAAACCATGTCTCTAAGTGCCACGTCTACACGTATTTTAAATATATCCAGGGATGGTGACTTAACCACTTCCCTGGGCAGCCTGTTCCAATGCTTGAAAACTGTTTTGGTGAACTTAAACTTCTCTCTCAGAACTAGCACAGGAGGCTTGCCTGCAGTTTATCCTTTGCTGCCTGCTTTAGTCCGCTTTAGGAGTGTGAGTAAGCAACAGAAAAGAAAGCTGTTGAGTCACCTTGTCCTGACTGTAGTGCTCTATGTCAGCTGGAGTCCTCCAGAAGGAGGGGAGCTGTGTGTGCCTCCCCAAGACTGATGAGATCATCTGACCAGAGAAAGTCTGGAGCACAACACAGAGTAAGTTTAGAGAGCTCTGGCAAGCAGGGAGATAGCAGCAGAAATTAGTCTGGTGGAGTTCTGAGAGATGTTGGTAAGGCCTCTGAGATAACAGAGAGAGATATTTTTCTGACCTAAGGGAGACTACATGGTTTCCTGGAACCTGAAAGCCATAGAAGCTGCAAGGTAAGAATGAGAGACCTGGGGAACAGGATTTACCTTCAAGCCAACCGTGGCAGATGGCAGAATTGTTTTCATATGTCTTTACTTTTATTTTGTGCTGAACACTAATGAGATTTCTCTAACTAAAAAGACTACTGAAAAAGTTCTATTTTATTTTCTAGACAGTCTAAAGGGTCAAAGCCTTTTTTGTGGTTTTCCAGGTGCTAACAAATTATGGGTTTTGTTACGAATTGTAAGGACTTGGACAAAGCATCGTCTTTCGATTCAACCCTGAAGAACAACGTATGAGGAGTATCCTGTTGATGTTAGTAGGAATTCTTATGGACAAAGTATTCAGGCCATTAGCTTAATTAATTCCTACCCTTTTTATCTAAACTCAGTGACTTTATAGTTTCATAGATTATCAAGCAGAGAGCTGCAGAATGATCAAGCCTATATATTTTCTAGAAGTTTTCTGAAGTTATGTTTTCAAATCGTTAAACTAAACAGGCCTTTTAAAAGTTTTAGATGCAAGAGTATTTCTGGTGAAAAGTATCATTTATTATAAACAAATACATGATATGTCTTCCTTGTTCCTGTTGAGGATCTAATTTCAAACGAAGCCAATACTTTCACTAAGCAGATGGATAATTACATGCACAGAGCTATAAAGAGACATCTAGTTCTTAACATTACCTTTATCTTCAGCTAATGAGCAGAGAAAGACCCAGTCAGAGGCACTGTCTGTTGCTACAGATAAACAGGAGATAGTCAACTTGTGCCAAGAGAAATCATTATCATCCCGTAGGAAGATCAAATGTGGTTACCGATTTTAAGTTATCACAGTCTTCTGAGCAGTCACTGTACTAGCAAATATTAAATTGGTTCCTCTTTGTTTACTATTTCTCTGGACAAGTCAGAGAGAATTATTAAAAGGCAAGATTCAGAACTTACCTAACCTTCCAATTTTGTGCATGGTTGAACAGCATGTTTCTTATATACTTTGTGAAACAGATAACCATTTCTGACCTCTGGAATCATTTGCATAATAAGCAAAATGTAATGCACTGTTACAGTTGTTAATGGTCCATGTTTTAAGCCATCATCACGTATGTCTGAAACTTCCTAATTAATGAATATGCAATTAAAGATTAAAATAATGAGCACAATAATTAGGAATTAATCTTCACCTACCTTGCCTGAGCTTAAGTGAAACTTCCACAGTTTGCAATGAATGTAACAGTACCACTACAATTGAATTAATTTATTATACTCCTTAAAGGACTTCCAGGCTCACTATAGGAATCAAGATTAAGAAAAGTCATGCATCTTCAGAATTTCACTTTGGGGACTCATACTGTAATTAACAAAGAAAATGGAGAAATGTGGCTCTAAAAATCTGTCTATCAGTAAGAGAAAAAAAAGCAAAACAGGTGATTTTGAAATATCAAAGAAAGTTAATACAGAGTGATAAATTAACCGCTTTAGATTTTATACATCAATACTCCACAAAATAAGCACAGTCTGAGACCTTCAACCCCTATGCTCTTAATTCTATTTGTATCAGTATTACAAAAAAATTACTTGTGAAGTTAATAAGGTGGTGAGGTCTCTTCTGACCTGAATTATTCTATGATTCTATTTGAGATGATACACAGATATATACAATTTCAGTGACAGAATATCAGTAAGCAAAGAAGGTTTACACTAACAGACTCAGAAAGGATAGCAATGGGCTGTCTTTTCTAATTTTTAATAAAACTCTGCCTTGCAGATGAGAAGGAAAAACCCAAAACCAGCACAATCATCTGCTCCACAAGGCCTGATGGAACAACTTGGAAAAAAGTATTAGCTTTCAAACAGATTCATGCCTCTACAACCTTAAAGCATATGGCACAGAATAAAATTCAGTCAAGAAATGTTCTCTCTCTGGTAGAAGTGTGCAGTCAACACTCTAACAAATCAAAACCAGTAAGAATTCAGTGAGATAAGACTATGTAATAGGAGCTGCAGTTCTGTGACTGTTTCTGTTTTTCTTAATCTTTACTCTTGGTCCACTATGTTTTTTACTCTTTAGCATTTTGCTGAGAGATTCTTCATTATTCTGTCCACCCCTACTGTCTATAATACTTGCATTTTAAAGCTATGTACACTTTAAGATTTCCTGGTTTTCACTCTTCCTTGTATACTGAACAAAAATAAAACTATAACAATACTTTTTTGCATATGCCTATTACAGGATTTCTTGGGTTCATTAAACATACTGTATTCCCACAGCTGCACATAACAAGGATTAACTAGTGCACTTCAAATTTTATTCCCACTTAGTTGTGATGTCTGCAAACTCTGGAAACAAAGCTCACACAATCTGTATTTAAAGAACAAGTAAGTATCTCTTGTGTGAACTTTCTAGATTTCCTTTCTACAGAGCTGAGTACTTCCTTTGGTTTCAAAAGCTCTTCACAGTATTTACAGACTGGTGCAGAGGTTCTTTGCAGAAAATTATTAGAAAAGGGTTTAGAAAACTCTTCAGGTACAGCCAGTTATCCCAAGATCATCTCTGCTGGTGATTCTGAGCATGATACCTCTCTGTACATGTGAGAATGGGTAAAACTTCAAGATGCCCTTGCATTTTGAAGACCTTTTGGTAAATTGACACCTGTGCAGCATTTGATCATTGTACTCTTTTTTTTCACAACCTTTATATTTTTCTCACAAGTTTATCAGTCTGATTCTCTCATACACATACAAACAGCTGCAAACTCCTACTGTACCATTTCTATCAAGCCACTATCCAAGTTATGATTTTTTTTCTCTAGCTTTACAAGCATCATCAGCTCCTAACACCATTCTGCCAAGTCTGAACCTTCTTGAGTGCACCATAGGCAGGTACTAGAAGTGGGAACATACTTTGTCTCCATATAAAGCAATATACAATGCTTTTATATACAGTGTTAATACAGGCATCATTGACTTATTACAGCAATATTTTAAAGATCTAACAATTCAACCTTTCATCCCATATTCAGATTTTAATGTGACAGTTTACTGGTGACTTGTACTATGTGACAGATTTCTTATAAGGTCACAAATCTTCATTCCTGGCCTGTTCTCCCACAATAATTTCTGCAGCTCTTGGAAGCTTCTACTGGTAAGTAGTTTTTGGCAAGATGTTAAAAAACTCCCCAACACTACACAAACAACAACTTTTATTTACAGTCCCAGCAGAGCAATGATGTGCTGTACTGGCACAGCATATGGATTACTCTGAGCCCAAAAGACGGCCCATTAAGTCTGGGGCTGATACATTTGTCTTTTATGCTTATACAGCTTCTGTCATATTGTCCCTCTTCAGTGAATGCACTTGATTCTTCTGGGCTGTTGTTCAAGCACCACTTGCAAGATTGTTTCCCGTTAAAATTATATGTTAGGGAGAAGATGAGCTCTGCGATCAGTCATGCCTCTATGTGGTACTGACACTATATCAGTCCTTATTTTTAGTTATAAGAGGCTTCTGATATGAAGAGAATAACAATATACACAAAGCACAGTAGTTTCTGTTAAAAAAAACCCCAACCTAGCAAATGTGCAGTTTATTTATCATCCAGCTCTCATTTCCCTCAGGGGATGAACAGGGTCTGACACCCCATTTTCCCCAGGGACCTGGCTGCCTTTGCCAGAGGCCAGCTCTGAAGCAGTGTGGATGCTGTACTCAGGACTGGGTGAGAGTGTTGCTGTGTGAATGAGCTGGGGGCAGCCCTGTGGGCTGGGGCTGATCCTGATGGCTGACATGGGACTTGCTCTGCAATTCTTGTTCACATGCTGTAGGTCTGTCTATCTGTCCTAAAAGGACACTGCCTCTGCCCTGTTGTCAAACCACCTTTCCTAGCAAAGCAGCCAAGTCCTGTGGCCCCTTACATCAACTTTTTCCAGTGATGCTGACTCAGAGACATTTATAATTTCCGGCCAGAAAACCTTTTAAGCATGCAGAAGAGGAGGCATGCATTCTCAATTAAGCTCTAAATTTGCTTTTCTCAGGAGGAATGTTGTTTTTTAAAGAAGACATTTTCAAAGCATCTATATTATACTTGACGATTCAGCTCAGGAGCACTGAGTAATGCACACTACATTGTGCATCTCGGGAGCTGTTTAGAAACAGATTGCACATATGAAATATGTGGCTTTTATACCACCTGCATTGATATAATTGCCTCTGGGCCATTGATTTCATTTTAAAAATCCATTACAATTGATTTTATTGTTATAGAAGCCATGAATACAGAAGAATATCTAGCTAAATTAGTTTGTCTATGAAAGTGATGCTATCAGTATGAAGATCTTCAAGCTATAAGTATTATGAACTATTAGAATCAGCACATTCACTTAAACATCTAGAAAGCTGTCTCAATGATTCTTTTTACAAGAAAATGACATGTAAAGATGAGTTAAAATGTGTTATTTACTTCACTTGCCTAGAGCAACACCTTTGCCTGCTTTCCTTACAGGACCTAATTCCACACGTAATTGCATGATTTCCATAAAGTGAATGACAATATTAGCATAGAAATATGTCACTGAATATGAATAAATTAACATAGTTAACCAAAGGGAATATGGAGCAATATCTGAAGTGCTGAGCTGTATTTTCTGATGTTACACATAACTATGAAACAGGGAGTTTGAGAGGTCCCACAGAAAATCTACTTCATAAAATTCTGTGCCGCAAGCCACAAGACACTTCCAACAGTCTATGACAATTTTCTGTAATGAAAGACTGTATAGCATTATGGTCTGAGAAGGAGAGATCATGGACATCCTCTGTATCTTAGATTCCTTTATTGAAAGGTGGTTTGCACAGTGAATACCTTTAATACATTCTGTTGTATTAATAATTGTCTATGTGCTCATACTATCAATAGTGTCACCATACAAGCATAGATTGTCTATTTTTGCATGCATACTTCAGAAATACCTTAAATCAAATCAGCTTGAGGAACTGAACTGAGAAGTGACTTCAAGGTCTTTTGGCAAGGGCTAATGATAAATGGTAATGCACTCGGTTATGAGAAGTTGGAATGGGGTATATTTCCAGTATTCATTTTAAATTTAGTTTTGACATCTTCATTTACATTCTGCAATGGGGACTAGAAAACACATTAATGAAACTGACAGCTAAATTGGGAAATGTTGCATCAAGGACAGAGAAACAACACAAAGGGAAATAGGGATTTGAAACAGAAAATAAAATGTGTTCATAAATTTGCAGACCAAAACAAATTGAAATTTAATATTCCCTCCAACTCATCCAAGGAAAACTGCAGCAGAATAAACTGAAAAGTAACAGTGGCCAAGAGAATTTTAGATACTGAGTTATGTGAGAGTAAAGATGTTTGACTTTTTTTTGCTGCTGGAAGTGCAGAAATATCTATCCATGTGTGGCCATTCACCACTGTTGTTTGGATCACCTTATATGTCCTCACACAGCAGGAAAATTATATTTCTGTCTTATTATAGTTAGAGCCATAATTAAATGTAACTAATTTCTCAAACTTGTATTGTTATATCTAGGAAAGACATTGAATTTGTAGATTGTGAAGACTGACTGATGAGGAATACTAAAATAATGGAAAAGTATGTGGTTTAGGTAAGCAATTAGTGTAGGAGGTCATAAGAACAGTCTGAAAATGTCCACTGAGGAATATCAAGGATGAAGCAAGTTCAAGTTTCTACAGGTAGGAGTGCACATCATCAAGGAGTAAATTGGACAAAATTATGAAACTGGAAATTCAGAACCAAGTCAGTACTTCCCAACAGTGAGGTCTATTAAACTTTGAGAATTGTCTCTCAGTAAGAAGTAATGAGATTTCCATTACTCTGGCCAACTTGTATTAGATGAGCCAATCCAATTTTACAACAGGGAATAATTGCAATGGCAGGGAGATGGACTAGATGACTCTAAAAACTTGTCTCCATCCCTAGCTTTTACAGCACGGAGGAAATAATCTGAAAATACAGATTGCAATGGGTAACGTCTTCTTCCTAATGGTTACAAATAAAGGCACTTTCCAGATAACATCCTCTCCCTGTTATTTCTTTGCACATTATCACATACGTTTTTAAGAGAAACTGATAACATACATTTTAAAAGAAAACATAATACAGGGAAAAGAGCACGGAAAAGAATCACACTGTGCCTAAAATTGTAAAATCATTTTGCAGTGGCAAAAAACCCCAAGTTTCTTTTCATTTAAAACAGTTGTAGACTATGCAACTAAATATATATATATATATCTCCTATGCAAATTCAAAAGAGTGTAAAGAAAGAAAGAGAAGCAGAAGAAAAATGGAAGAAAATCAATGTACTCAATCGCACATGGATTTAATATTTTTAGTGTTACAACCACCTAAAAGCTAAATATTTTGGATATTTTTTTTCAGTAGAAAATATGACACCCTACTGGAAGGAAATTGAATATATTTGGGGTTGTGGACAGATAAAGACATTTCTTACACTTTTGCAAAGCTATGTTTCTTTATTTCTCTCAAATGTATGACAGATTCACTGTTACATGGAGCAATGAGAAAGTTACATTCCCTTGAATTCTGCTTGAGCTCTGCATCATCAGTAATAATATGAACAAACTCAAATTTGGGGAAGTTTGCTAACATTGCAGTTGTGTATAGCAGTTTTCAGTGTCACTGGAGACATTAATGCTGAAAATATCTGCTCTGGACATGTTTGTTCTCCTTCAGTTTGTTAGATGATTTTGCATTATTCACATTGACAAGCTTTTATAACCCTTACTTTCACTTCTCAAAGTTATTAATATACTACAACTTCTGTATTAGGTACTACCTAATTTTCACGTATTTCATGTAGAAAATAAGTGAGATTCTCTGTCCTAAGCATGATATCATGTTCATTTGAATTTCTTCAGTAGGACTAAAAATAAGTACTGTATTTTGTTGCACATGTACTAGAAGCCTTGCTGAGATCATATGAGATGGCAAATAACCTGCAGTGAAATCCAATATTTTTTATATCTAGTTTCATGCTTCTCTTTGTATCCTTATACTTGTCTACATGTGTATATAGGTATAATGTGCATATGTGTGTATGTATAATAATAAGATAAAGATAATATGTATAATAATGTATTTAATTTATAATATATATAATAATTATAGGCCCATTAGCCTCATGTTGATCTCTGGGAAGATTATGGAGCAAATCCTCCTGAGTAATATCACCAGTAAACTGGGACACGTGATTGGGAAAAGTCAACATCAGACAGGTTGCAAGGATTTGTTCAGCCTTTGGAAGAGAAGGCTTAATGGGGACCTTGTCACCACGTACCTGTACATAAAGGGTGGCTACCAAGAAGATGGAGACTCCCTTTTCACAAGGAGTCACATGGAAAAGATGAGCGGTAATGGACATAAGTTGCTTCTGAAGAGATTCCGACTGAACTCCAGAAGAAATTTTACCATGAGATCAATCAGACATTGGAATAATCTCTCAGGGGAAGTGGTGGATTCCCCTACACTGGTCAGTTTTAAAAGTCAGCTTGACAGGGTGCTGACTCATCTCATTTAAACTATACCTTTATCTTGAGAGGTTGGGCTGGATGATACTTGTGGTCCTTTCCAACCTGGTATTCTGATTCTATGATGGGTCTTAGCACATCAAGCTCATTACTCAATCACATTTTCTGACCTTTGAAGCAGAGGTTTGAAAATGCTTTGATGTGTTAAAAAGCAAATTATTGCTTTGTGAGCTTGTGGAATGGCGGAGAGGGGAGGGCATGTGCAAGTCTATATAGGATATAGTATGGCTTGCTCTTCCTAGCATCTGTTTCTTGATCACTTTTGGGCTAATCATTGTAAAATGCCTGCTGACATTTTCAAATAAGATATGAGACAATGAAGAGAGAAAAAACCAGAAAAAAGTAGTTGTGGCTAAACTAATTAAAATTATTGGAGACACACCCCCTGTAAAACGATCTTGAGAAATGAAAATTGATGAGGCAATGAGAGAACCACAGACCAACATGCACAATGTCATTTTTATTTCTAGACAGACTGAGTCATAAGATATTAAAATGTCTAATAGCTATTTTTTACAACGATAATAAAATAGAAACATGCTCAGTAGCTGGCATCTAGCACAAACTCTTGCTATTCAAAAATACTATAAATCTACATACTATTATGCTCCACACATGCATAAGAATGTACAGGTCTAACAAATAGGTAAGAGTATTACTGAAAGTATTTCCATCTTTGAAAGTGTACAATATATTTATTCATGAAGACTACAACATAAGCCATTATGAAAAACACAAGTAGATTATTATTGCTACAGGCACAATATGCAAAAGCATCTCAGTCCTTCAGCTTGCCAAGGTTGTGATCAGTAGGTAGATGATCCACTTATATATAAGAAAACAAGTGTTTGGTCATTATCCAAGTCTCACCAGACCATCTACCTAAGGAAAAGTACAGATTTGTAACAGATTTAGCTAAGAACACACAAATTAGTATCAGAATGTATAATGTCAAACTGACCAAACCCAGGAATACTAAGCTGGATTCACTATGGTGATGATGGTTGATCACCATTTCTGCTGTACTAATCTTGAGTGATCAGAGACAAAATTTAGCAAAGCTACAGAATATACATAACTGAGTTCTGCTTTAATTTATAGTCACCTGCTCTACAGAAGAGATTTCTGTCAGTATGTCAGCTGAAAGGTCTACATTATGCAAACAGTGAACTATAGCAGTTTAAAAACTATACTGGAGACTTTATTAATCATGCTACAACACTTCCTTTTTCTCTTTACTTGTGGACGTACTCTGAAAAAGCATCTGTAGGGATTTTAATTTGACTGAAATTTAGATTACTCTTCCTGCATAAACATGTTCATTACATGTTCATTACAGCCTGTGTTCACATTTATGCAGTTGAACTTGTTAGGAGTACATCAAACCATCTACAGTTTCTTTATAAATATTCATACAAATGTTCTTACTTTGGATTACTTACAGGAACACCATAGCTGCTGAATCTGAGTGAAGTACTTATCCAAATTTCCAAGACATTCTCTTCTGGACTGCTGAAAAAATTAATCTTCTCCCAGATCAAAGTATCATACTGTTATTGTCAGTCCTAGACAAAAAAGAGAAACACAGAGCATAGGACCTGGGAAATACACCGTTAGAATCACTTCAATTTTGTATTGGTAAAATATGGTTTATTTCAGGTTTAAGTCCAGATTAATCACTCAGGTGGCACAGAGGATCATGATCTGAATTCTATCCTGACTTTGGTAAATACAGTTGTATATATTTACAATTATATTAAAAGCAGCCAGTGTTTTTATATTAAATCATCTTATAATTTTCATTAAAATTTGATGCTAATATTGGATTATTGAAATCACCATGAAGTATATTTCAAAACTTTCTTGGCCTTTGAAATCAGTAAAGAATATTCAGCCCCTTACACTTTCTTTATTGGAAAAGATAGCTAGATCCTATGCATTGCATTAAATGTTAGCACAGAAGAGAAATTTCTTAATGTGTTTCTATACTGGAAACCACAAACTTTTTTGCACTATGTTGTATCAAACAAAGTTTAGTTTGAATTAAGTTATCTTCTGTAACAGTAGCTCTGAAATAAAATTACGATCAGCTTCATCATGGCGTCATCATGGGCAGTTATGACTTGCAACTGCTATGTACACCAGTGAGGGCATAGATTTTATGTGAATCTATGTATTTAGCCAGCAGTTAGAACAGAGGCAAAATCTGGAGTTGCTCTCAGTATTAAAAGGAGCCCTTAATTTTATCAACTGTAATTTCAAAGACACAATTTAACATTCTAGAGGTTAACACAATGCTTCTATGCAGAGTTTTCATGAAAAACTATCATATTATACTGATACTATTCCTAATTGATAATGAATAAAGGCATAATAACTCAGCAGTATATTGGCTGGTCTTCTCTCTTAGATACAAGAGATATGTAGATATATTTCTTATTTGATCCCTGCTTTCAAGGGCTGACTTGAAACCACTTTTCTATTACTGATTTTTCTATGATTTTGCATATCATTTTAATGAAACAAGTAGAAAAATGTAATTTTAAAAAAGTCATGAAAAATATTCAGCAAAGGTATGATGACTGTCACTAGTATCAATTCATTTCCATAAAGGAACTCATTTCACTTTTATTTAATTTGACTTTTCCATTTTCTGTAAGATGCAAAAATAGGGTTTGACTATATTCCTAAAAATACTTTTAAAATTAAAATATAACTTTTCCATTAAAAATTGTTTGTTTTTCTTTTTTTTTACTGAGTTGGATTTTGTCAAAACAGGTACAATCCTGTAGAAGATATAATTTCAAAGAACTGGTATTTTTAATTCCACTGTAAACGGTTCAATGGCCTCTTGGCTGCTTTCCTCAGCAACTGACCCAGATAAAATTGTGTTTTCTTTGAGCTGCTTGACCATGCAGATACAACCCAAACTAAGAGGAATCTACCCAGTTGCTCTGCTTTACTAATACATACACTGTCGTGAAAGCAGCAGGCCTGACACTACTCTGCCTGGTAAAATCTTGCTGTTCCACTGAGTTTCATTTCCTATCAAATTTTCATTAAACATCTTTTTTATAGTTGCATGGTTCATCTTTCCAGCAGTCTTAACTGGGAAACCTCTAAGAATGTCATATGCCTCATCAGCCATGCAATAAATGAGCAATTGCCTTTCATCAGAGTGTGCCTCTGATTAATTCTGTGATGAAAATCTCTGACCCTGTAGTGACTTGGTGAAATTAAAGGATGAAGTATCAAAACACTTAATATCACAATTCTACTGCTAAAAGAACCTTATTTAGTCAGTATAAAGCCAGTTATAAAAATATAAAGCAGAACATATTACTGAATAAATAAAGTTCACATGTTGATTTCACAGAATGATTCTACAGCATTTAACAGCAAGGTAGCCATCCACCAAAAAGAGACAAATACTGCAAGCATAGCTACAAGATAAGCCACCCAGCTGAAAATCTCCACCCTGGCTTCTTTTCAGCCTGCAGTCTGAAGCACATCCTTGGATCTGATAGGCAAAACACATGACAAATTTTACTATGGATTGCTTTTTTTGTCTGTAAAGTACTTAGAGGAACATGGCACTGCATTGCTTCAGATCACTGCAGTAATCATCCAAAGACAGTAGCATTAGAAAGTAGAGATAACAGTCAAATCTTTAACTGAAAATCAGGTGAAATGCTCGAGATTGTCTAGCTTAACACTTGAGCTTACTGTTCTCTCCAAAATATATCAGGTTTGCATCAAATTATGTGTGCAGTTAGCAGTCCTGCTG
>NW_010166250.1:28552-31824 GCF_000695765.1 Mesitornis unicolor
CTGAAGTAGAGAAAAGACACCCAGAATGGTGAGAAATTATATGTGAAAAGAATAAAGACAAAACCTTAACCCTACAGAAATCCAGCCTACTGACAAATAAACACAGATAAATCTATAGGGCTCATTCTTTTTGGATGATTTTCACAAGGTCAGTACTCCATTAATTTCCAGATGAACAGAAGCGAATAATATTCTCAAACTCAAATCTGATAGATAGTTCATTTAATGCTACTACTTATCACTTTTCAAGTGATATATATTCTATACAGATACATTACTGTGAAGCTCACTTATGTGTGGACACTGAAATTGTCTAGGAATCAATCAGAAAGAGGAAAAAAAAAAGGAAAATTAAAACCATCATGGGGTTCTCATGATCAGTGACGCTACATGGGTTAGCTGTGTATGTATTTCCCATATTCAGCAGAAGAATGGTGTCCAAAGGGTTGAATTCTAAAGGGCTCACTGTCAGGAGGGATTTAAAACAGGTTTATTATCAATTTTTAATAATCACAAATTGACAATAAACAAGTAATAGTGGACTCTATACCCTCAGTTTGCAGGGCTCCATTTTAAAGCTTTTCAGAAATGGCTATTAAAAAGTCTTACTGAAGTTAATGGCGCTAAAGGTGCTACAACTCCAAGTCCAGAGTGTTCTCACTTCTGAGATTAACTTGTACTGGCTACATTTCCTACTGCGTAGGTGCCCAAGAAGTCAGTGGCACAAACTACATCCCCATCAGAGAACATATTTAGTGAACTTAGAATAGTCAGCAACCTATACAGCCTCTTAGCATGTTAACGTAAATGAACAGCATTGCAAGAATACACAGTGTTATTATATAGGCACTTTAAGAATATGCAAAATCTTAAGTTTTATTAATTTATCCAACACACTTTCTCTCCTTCCTTATCAACAACTGCCTGAGAAGTAGGACTGGAGCTTCCTAAACCCAACTTCTTCCCCACAGGCGATGTCTACAATTGTGATTTCTGAATACTTAGAAAATGAATGACACCATGACATTTAATACTGTAAAGCCATAGATGTCAATCTAATGGTCCATTTGAGTGTACAAGGCTAACAGCTTTAAACTATAACCCAAAACCAGCATCTCTTTTAGAGGACACATGTTAATTCTATGTAAGCTGAAGGCTTCATTCAAACTGAGAGAAGTTAGTCTTGTTTCATTCTGTGTAGTCCCTACCCCATATCTCATTTTCCTACTCAATTTTGCTACTGTAAAAAGATATCCTTTGCAGTATTGCAGCTTGCCTTCATTAATTATCAATTTTCAATAGATTTCATAAAGCCATTATTTCACAATCAGGGAACATAAACATCTTCAGCTATAAATGATATATATAAAAAAAACCCAGCTGAATTATAGTAATGTACTTTAAAACAAAAGTCCGTGAATGTGCTTAGCATGCGATCTAATCTTCCACGCTGATTAAGATGCGGGTTTTGTGATATGCACTTGATCTTCTGCATTAAACTAAAAGCATGTTTCACAGAATGTTTCTCATTAACATGGAACCTTCTTACCTGTACGAGTACTTTGATGCTACCATTTGTAAAAAGAATAGTACTAAAAGATTTAACAATAAAAGTAATTAATTAGAAACTTTTTGTTTCAAATGCTAGATGTTTATCTGATTTTGAAACAAAATCTCGTTTTGCTTACTATGATTGCTCTGTTGTGCAGCTGCAATGAACAATTTGTGTCCCAAAGCAATATTGTTACTTAAATCTATTACTTGCAATGCTTCAAGGTGATCTAATGGCTATAATAGATTCAACTAGAATTCAGCAGACCTGCATTTTCCTCTTCATTCTGCTACTCTTTCACTACTTTACTACAGAGAAATCATTTCACTTATCTGTTATCTTGCTTTAACTACTTATATTGCTGTCTTTTGTACTTGGGGATGGTTTCCTAGTATGCATACACACATTGTTAAGCATAGTGAGGCCTTGCTCTCACATTTTGTGCCTTTGGACATTATTTTTACACAAATATAATGATATTCCTTACCAGATAATAATCTTGACTTTAGAAATGCCAAATACTCTAACATGACAGTTTTCTTACCATTTATGTTCTTTATCTCTCAATCAAGAATAAACATCCTAGCTAATTTTCCCCCTACTATTAATTCTATTACAGAAATAAAACTTGAACATGGTTACTTATGGTACTCCTGGTTTCTTTCCTCTTCTTATATTCTGTATTATAAATGAAACCATTCATAGCTGGGACACTTCAACACTGAATTGTATGTCTGCACACATTCTACCTCTTAAATCAGTTGTGCAGAAAAATGGACATGATACAATCATTTAACATGAGCTTGGGCAAGGTCATTTTATATTTAACTTGAGTCTTTGCATTAGAAGAGCTAAGGGGAAAGAAAAAAAAAAACCACAGACCAACAAAACCCAAACCCAAACAGAAGTTGTGGTAGCATCTTGTCTGGTATAAGAGGAGCATTTCCAGGAAGCCTTCAAAGCCTGAAACCACGTCTTCAGCACCATGAAAGCTGATGAAATGAGAGTCACTGCACTGGTCAGCTTCTGAGGTTGTACTGTCACAGCTGCAACTACTACTACTACAATCCATTTGGCGTACCTCACTTCTTTAATTTCAAGAGCCCCTAAAGTTCTTTGCAATATGTTGTCATTGCACAACTTCCATTGTTGAACGGCTGTGATTAAACCCTTTTTGCTCAGCAATACCCATTGAACATGTATTTTTCTTGAAATTTCTCATCCATTGCATGAGAAAGATACAATACCTAAGTTCCTCTTACCTGTGAAATCACAAATTTCCACAGTGGGTTGAAGGGCAGTTTTTAGGGGCAGTTTTTAGCACATTGACAATTCTGGTGTCCATGATTCAACAGATAAGTGATTGGAAACTACTTAAAGGATTGCAGTGTTAGAGCTATAAAACCTTATACATATATTTAAACAATTCCAACTGACTGTGCTACAGATGCTTGAGAGCCATGGATTTTTTATCGCTATTGAAATGCTACCTTGGCTCTGGCTGAGACAGCTTTAATAATTGCATTGACAATATTTTGGCTTTTCTACAGTATGTGTTTGAATTATCAGAAATTAATTTAGACTTTCTTTTATATGACTCATCCTTTGCATAAAGACCAAAAAGCATTGAAAATATATTATTGCAAATTTTATCTTTTTTAAATAGTTACTGAACTCTGTTTTCAATCTTCTCTGCAGAGGGACCTGGATAGGCTGAATC
>NW_010166251.1:0-1143 GCF_000695765.1 Mesitornis unicolor
GGACAGATGGACAGCCAGCCACGGAGGGGTCCATCAGCTGCTGGATGAGCGCCCGTCCTCCCCAGTCCCACCTCCCCGCTTCGCCCCCAGCTCAGTGCTGAGCACCGGGGTCTCCATGCTCCCCAGTAAACCCAGTCTGCAATGAACACTGGCTGTCTCCCGCTGCATCAGCACCCCAGCGAGCCCCATTGACCCCCATGGGACTCCCCAGTCCCTGCAGGAGGGTTGGGGTCCTGGGCAGGGAGCGCAGGGGCCAGGGGATTGGAGCCCACAGGGAGGTTTCCCTGTCCCAGAGAGGTTGTGGTGGTCCCGGGCCATTGTGGTGGCCATCCCACGGGGACAGAGTCACATCCCTGTACCAAGAGCCCTGCCAAGCCCTCACCGAGCAGGAGCAGCCCCAGGCACGGCCGTGCCAGGGACCCACAGGGACAGCTTCTCACACCACACCGGGGCCAGGCTGGATTTATTAGGAAAGGTCTTGTGGAAAATGCAGGCACCGGCGCTGGCAGGGGCAGAGCAGGAGGCTGGGGGCTCTCCTCGCCCACCTTGCGGCATCGGTCACCAAGCGTCATAACCGTCACCACCACCATAATCGTAGATGCCATCGCCGTTGTAGTCATCGTCGTCGTAGTAGCCATCATTGTCAGCAGCAGCAGCATCGCTGTCATCGCCGTCATCATCCCCCTCCTCCGCCTCTTCCTCCTCCTCCTTTTCCTCCTTCTCCTCTTCCTTGTCTGCCTCCTCCTCCTCCTCTTCCTCGTCCTCATCCTCATCCTCCTCACTGTCCTCCTCTTCCTCACTTTCCTCCTTGCCAGACTCAGATTTCTCTCCTGTCTCGGGCTTCCCCCCGCTCTCTGGTTTCCCCCCCGACTCCGGCTTCTCCCTCGGCGCAGGTTTTAGCCCAGGCTCTGGCTTCCCCCCAGCCTCCGGCTTCCCCGAAGTCTCCAGCTTCCCCTCGCTCTCCGGTTTTCTCCCGGTGTCCAGCTTCTCGCCATTCCCCGGCTTTACTGTGACCTTTGGCTTTTCCTGGCTCTCGCTCTTGCCCCCACACACCGGCTTTTTCCCCGAGCCAGGTCTACCCCCAGTGTCCGGCTTCGCAGCCAGCTTAGGCTCATTCCCCGCCCCAGGCTTCGCTCCGGTCCC
>NW_010166251.1:1377-2362 GCF_000695765.1 Mesitornis unicolor
GTGGGTGCCAGCCCCTTGGCACTGCTCCGAGACAGGGAACGGAGCCAAAAGTGAAGACTCCGGCGCCGTCGGGTTATATCGCAGGGTCTAACGCCAGCCCATAAACTGAGAGCAAAGGAGACTCCCGTTTGTGGAGAAACGCGTTTGGACAGCGATGGCATTTCTCTGACACATTTTCATCAGCGTACGACAGCCCCCGTGTCTGGTTACAGAGCAAACGGCCCCGCTGCTCTGGAGCCGTCGCTGCCTCCGGGTCTGAGCCCTGGAGGAAAGCAGCCCCGACGGCAACACGGGGGCAGTCGGCAGAGGGGGAGCTGTGAAATCTCACACACTGCCCCAAAATCACTGCACTGCTCGTGCAGAAGAAATGCGGTTTGCACTTCCGTGAAAGCTGGGAATTTTTCAAAAAAAGAAAAGCGAAGGAAAAATAACTCATCTTTGTGAATTCTCCTTCGCCCAGAGCTGCGCCTCTGGTGCATTTGGAGGGCTCATGGGAGGGATGCCCTGGACCTGCCCCATAGCAAAGCACAGGGACAGTTGCCAGCCAGGGCGAGGACCCCCCTGCACCGGGGTCCTGGTCCCCCTACCCCTGTGTGCTGGCACCATCACTGCCACCTCCATCCCCAGCAGGAGCTGTGCAGAGTGCGAAGATCGCAGAACTAGCAAGGGTAAACCTCGCAAAGGTCACAACTCTTCTCAGCTTTCACAAATAGGAGGATGAAAACAGGCGTTTAAACACTTCACTGAACACCACCACCACCAGCCTGGTTGGAGATGTCCCTGTGCGTGCAGGGAGTGCACAGGGTGACCTGTAAAGGTCCCCTCAGCCCAAACCATCCTGTGACTCTATGAAAAGACGGAAAATACCCTTAGCCCCCAGGGGGGCGGCTGTCCCAGCGCGCCCGTACTCACCTGGGGCGGGTGCTGCCCGTAGCTCCGCGCTCAGCACCAGGAGCCCCAGCAGGACGATGCCTCTCGCCCTCAT
>NW_010166251.1:2564-3003 GCF_000695765.1 Mesitornis unicolor
GGGGACGGGGGAACCCGAACCCCTCACCGCTGCTCTCGGAGGGGATCCCCACAGCCTCGCTGGAGGCTGAGCCCGATCCCTCCACCACTTCGGCACCCAGGGACAGGCCACGCTCCCCAGCCCCCGAGCGCAGGGCACTGCCGAAGTCTCCCTGCGATGCCAGGAGGGAACAATCGGGGCTCCCGCGCCTGTCCCCGCCTGGCTCCGTTCCTCCGTCCCTTCGGGCAGTTCCCACCCCAGGTCTGCTCATTGAATGGGATTTGGAAGGCAGCCCCAGGCACTTGCAGGGAGGGACGGTGCCAGCCCAGCCCCATCTGGAGTGGCACCGTCTGCCACCGACACCACAGCACTCGCTGTGCCAGTGTTGTACCAGTGTTGGTGTTGTACTGGTGCCAGTGTTGGACCGTCGCTGTGGTGAGCTGCTGTTCAAAAACACGCA
>NW_010166251.1:3185-5984 GCF_000695765.1 Mesitornis unicolor
TGGGCAGGCACCGGGAGCCAGTGATGTTCACTGCAATCCCTGGTCCACCCCAGCCGCAGGCTCCGGCACAGAGCACCCTTCCAGGAACCCTTGAGCAGAAATTGCAGGGTTTAGTGTCCATGCATAAGTGCATTAATTCATTGTCTCAATTAATGCCCAATTAATTTAGACATGAGCATTCAGTAATTGCACGCATGAGCACCAAATGAGTTCACGCAGGAGCGCGGTTACCACATGCACCCAAATTATTTCCTGCAGGAGCACCCAGACTGCACAGCACGGGGACCCAGAGAGCACCAGCGTCCACAGGCATGGGCAGCACCCACACGAGCACCCGATGGGCTCGCAGCTGGGGCTGGTTTGGGCACGAATTGCCTGGTTTGGGCAGCAGGGCCTGTGTACGAGGAGGGCTCATGTGTTACTGCTGATCAGTGAGCAGAGGTTTGTGTTAACAGGGAACAGGTTCAACTCATAAACAGCTCCCTTGAGTCCAGACCATTTTGCCGTAGGTTGAGACTCCTCAGCTGAAGGACAAGGTTGGGTCCCCGCAGTCCCAGGATAACTGGATGTGGAGGAGCTGTCTCTCCCCATAGCTGGGGACAGGACCTTGTGCTGCTTCCCTGTGTGGATCCATCGGCAGGGTCTTCCCACGGGGACGGAGCTCTCTGAAGGGGAAAGTTGAGGATTTTGAGGATGGGAGCTCACCCAAGGTGAGGAGAGCACGGGAATCTGCCTTCAACCCCAGCTCCAAACCTGCCTTCACTGGAGACCCACATTAAGAGTAAATGGACATTTAAATGTGCTGCCACGTGTTCTTCCCTTTTCTCCGCACCTGATTCCAGGGTAAAGGTTTATTTAAGATGTCTGAGATAACAGATTAAGCAGTGCCTCCAATTATGTGAGTGTCAACCCGTTTAAATTAAGTTATTCTCAAGTCACACAGGAGTGTTAATCAGAATCTGATTTTGCCATTTTTTCCTTCCCTACATAATTATTTCTACAAGAACTGCACACAAACTGAAGTACAGTGACTATTACAGGAGAACGCAAGGACCGGCCAAGAATGGGTCAGACTTGCTGGATCGAAAGACAAAGTTTAAACCTGCAGCTGTGAAATTAATTGGCTTGAGCTCAACGTTATTTCTACAATTCCAATGTAGAAAGGAGAACTTTGACAGGAGAACTGAGAAGCAAAAGTCCCTGCTCGAAGAGCTTCCCGTGGCCAAAACGATGCAGGGGCAGTGCAAGGGATGCGACTCGGGAGCAGGACGGTGCCTGGCTCCGTGCTGCCAAACCCATGTGGAAGAGAAATACACTTTAAGTGCAGGCTTAGTCTTCTCCTCGTGGCCGTGACTCAACTCGGATGCAATCCCCAGCCAAACGCCCGTGTCTGTGGGAGATCCAGCGTCCCACACCTCTCGACCCGACGGCCCGGTGCTTATCGCGCGTTGCCGTGGCTGCTGATCGCCCCGCGGGGCAGCCCGTGCCGTTCCGCCGGTGTCGGCAGCGCCGACTCCCTTCCACGCACCCGGAAAACCATCCGGAACAGCCCGAGGGCTGCAGGGCTCCTTCCACCCCGGCGGAGAGCTCTGCCCCCGCGCTGGCCCGGCAGCTCCTCCTCTTGGGAACAACGCCGCTGTTTTGGCGTTTCCGCTCCAGCAGACCACAATCTCGGATAATGCTGAGGGAAGCAATGAAGGAGAAGGCTGACGAGCACGTTTCTCTGCCGAAATCAACACCTCGGAGCACCTTCAGCTGTGCCAGGGCACAGCAGCCCCTCACTGGGATCCTGCGGGCGCTGCTGCCGCAGCCGTTTGCAGAAGCAGCGGGAGGGCGAGCAAACGCCCGCGGTGATGAGCGGCACTGCTCCCGCACCCGGGGACAGACGGGGACGGGACTCATCCGAAGTCCCTGTGAATCGAAACAGAGCTGCGCTCGTTCTGGGTTTTGGGTTTCTGTTTGGTTTTGAGCAGCAGTTCCTCTCTGGCAGACGTGCACAGCCCGGAGGGTTTTGTCACCTGCGCCTGCTGCGTGGACCCACAGAAAAATTCCCATTAAAAACCAGGGACTGGAGGAGACACGAACAAAACATCTGATCCACTACAGGGAGGTGATCCCCATGGGATGTTGTTCTGGCGTGCTCTTCAAAATATATCCCTACCCCTGTGGAAATGGGGACCCTTCTTCCAGGATTTAAGCATTCTTGTATCTGGAAAGGTTTTCCAAAGACCTGACCCAAGTCCCACTCAATCCAGACCCACACGAGGACCTCTCATCCGCCCACGGTGGGTGCTAACAATTGGGAGCACCCATAACAAGCCCATAACGATCCCGGCGCCGATGATAATGACATTATGGTGACACCGGCGGTGACTCGATGGGTCCCACATCCGCAGGTCGGGTTTGTGTAACACCCTGCGCCGACGCAGCCCCGGCCACAGCGGCAGGAGGGGGACAAGGGCAGGAGCCGCTTCCGGCGCGGAGCCGCGAGTCGCCGGGTTAACCGAGCACGGTGATGCCGGGGCGATGGCAACGAGGAGAATCTCACGGGTCACACCACGGGGATGCAGGGGCAAACACTGGGAGACCCCAGAGAGCACCCGCTGGGGGCCTCACCGCTGCTCCTGCCCCATTTTGGGTGTTCTGTGCTCGTCAGATGAGGGAACGCTGTCTTGGCGTCTCCTCAGATAAACTGTGAGGTTCCAGAAAGATGGGAGACTTGAGGAAAGGGACACGGAGCTGCTGCGAGGAGCAACGAGCTTCTTTTTTCTGTTCTGGACATAGAAAATAAGACAAGCC
>NW_010166252.1:0-280 GCF_000695765.1 Mesitornis unicolor
TTGTTACAATAACTAAAGCTGGGGAAGGCATATCTTCTGCTGACCTCTCAGTTCAGTACTGTCCTCAGACAAAATGTAAGACTTACAGTTAAACTGGCAAACTTGAAGAGATGGTGGTCTCTGCTCATTAAAGTATAATAATTCACTGTAAAGAGACTCCCTTCTCATTATCACTTGCAACCTCTTATACAGGAAGATAAAAGTTGGCAGGTCTATACCAGACAGATGCAGTGAGGCACTTAGACCAGTATCAGCACTAGTATTACACATGCTTGGATGC
>NW_010166252.1:588-1241 GCF_000695765.1 Mesitornis unicolor
TGCAGGCAAAGAGACCTAGGTTTGCACGAGAATAGTTTTCATCTAGCTCCCAACTTCAAAGAGTTTCAACACAACAGTTTAGGGATGTATCTGGGTACAGATGTAGGAAGACAGTAAGTTCAAAAACAGGACTAGATCGGTGAACTCGGCTGCAAGTGTGACCAACTAAAGATGCAATCATTTTTTATTATTTCAGAAGCATCTCGGTAACCTTCTACTTAACTAACTCAACCTATCCTGAAGGTCAGTCTGTAGAAACGTCATTAATACAAGTGTACAGCCTTGTTAAAGAGTAAGTAAGTAAGATAACTGACTGCAATGATAACCAAATTATGCAATTTTGAATATTTTGTCAGAAGAAATCTACTGCTGTGCTCTCTCTCATTCATTGAATGCTTAATTTGATGCATCCACAACAGAAATACCCAATTAACAAACCATTTGCTGTTGTCCTAACTGTCCAAATACTGGTTCTGCTTGAGCAAACAGTAATATTCATCATAGGAACTTCCACCAACAGACTAGAGTAATTGCTCCAGAAAGGAATTCCTCTTTCTGACTGTCTTGTCATAAAAGCTTTACAATTGCGCCTTCTTTTTTTTTTTGGTGAAAAGACAGCAGTAGCAAAAGTGAATCATATTGTTTCAGCCTAT
>NW_010166253.1:0-644 GCF_000695765.1 Mesitornis unicolor
ATGCTTTCCATAGAGCACAAGAGCTCTCAATACCCAGGTGTAAGAAATCGAGCAAGAAAGGCAAGAGACCAGCATGGCTGTGTCAAGATCTGCTGGCCAAATTAAAAGGCAAGAAGGAACCGCACAGGCAGTTCAAGCAGGGACAGGTATCTTGGGAAGAGTATAGGGATGCTGCCCAGCTGTGTAGGGATGAGGTCAGGAAGTCCAAGGCACGGCTGGAGCTGAACTTGGCAAGGGATGAAAAGAATAAGAAGGACTTCTACAGGGATGTCAATCAGAAAAGAAGGTTAAATAAAGCGTGTGTCTCCTGATGAGCAACAATGGCAAGCTAGTAACAACTGACAAGGAGAAGGCTGAGGTCCTCAACTTTTTTACCTCGGTCTTCACTGGCAACCGCTCTCCTTACACCTTCTGAGTTGAAGGACCACAGGACGGGGACCAGGCAGAAAAAGTCCCTCCCACTGTCAGTGAAGACAAAGTTCATGATAACCTGTGCAACCTGAACATATATAAGTCTATGAGTTCTGATGAGATGCATCCCTTCAATTCCTGAAGGAAGTGGCTGATGGCTGGCCACACTATTTCTGGTACAAGCCAGGATGCTGTTGTCCTTCTTGGTCACCTGGGCCCACTGCTGGCTCATG
>NW_010166253.1:664-2497 GCF_000695765.1 Mesitornis unicolor
CCACCAGCCCCCCCAGATCCTTTTCTCCCCGGCAGCTTTCTAGCTACTCTTCCCCAAGCATGTAGCACTGCACGGTGTTGTCGTGACCGAAGTGCAGGTCCTGCCACTTGGCCTCATGCAAACTGAGCTCAGTCCATCGATCCAACCTGTCCAGGTCCCTCTATAGAGCCTGTCTACCCTTGAGCAGATTAACACTCCCACCCAGTTTGGTGTCATCTGCATACTTACTGAGGGGGCACTCAGTCCCCTCATCCAGATCATTGATAAAGATGTTAAACAGAACTGGCCCCAAAACTGAACCCTGGGAAACAATGCTTGCGACTGGCCACCAACTGGATTTAGTTCCATTCACCACAACACTCTGTGCTCAGTTGTCCAGCCAGTGTTTTATCCAGTGAACAGTATGCCTGTCCAAGCCATATGCAGCCAGATTTTTCCATGTGGATGCTGTGGGAGACGGTGTCAAAGGCCTTACTCAAGTCCAGGTAGACAACATCCACAGCCTTTCCCTCACCCATTAAGCAGGTCACCTTGTCATAAAAGGAGATAAGATTAGTCAAGCAAGACATGCCCTTCCTGAACCCATGCTGACTGGGCCTGATCGTTTTGTTGTCTTGCATGTGACATGTGATGACATTCAGGATGATTTGTTCCATAACCTTCCCTGGTACCGAGGTCAGACTGACAGGTCTGTACTTCCCCGGGTCTTCCTTCCGGCCCTTCTTGTAGATAGGCATCATATTTGCAAGTCTCCAGTCAAGTGGGACCTCCTCAGTTAGCCAGGACTGCTGATAAATGATGGAAAGTGGCTTGGTGAGCACTTCCGCCAGCTCCCTCAGGACCCTGGGGTGAATCCCATCTGGCCCCATAGACCTGTGTATATCTAACTGGTGTAGCAGGTCGCTCACCACCTCTTCATGGATTATGGGGGCTTCACTGTGCTTTCCATCCCTGTCTTCCCACTCAGGGGACTGGGTACCCAGAGTACTACTGGTTTTCCTACTAAAGGCTGAGGCAAAGAAGGCATTAAGTACCTCAGCCTTTTCCTCATCCCTGGTCACTGTTTTCCACCTGCATCTACTAAAGGGTAGAGACTCTCCTTAGTCCTCCTCTTGTTGCTTATGTATTTGTAGCGACATCTTTTATTGCCTTTAACAGCACTAGCCAGATTAAGTTCTCACTGCGCTTTGGCCCTTCTAATTTTCTCCCTGCACAGCCTCAGAGTAGCCTTGTACTCATCCTGAGTTGCCTGCCCCTTCTTCCAAAGATCATAAACTCTCTTCTTTTTCCTGAGCTCGAGCCAGAGCTCTCTGTTCAGCCAGGCTGGTCTTCTTCTCTGCCCGCTCAGTTTTCCAACACATGGGGACGGCCTGCTCTTGTGCCTTTAGTATTTCCTTCTTGAACAGTGTCGAGCCTTCCTGGACTCCTTTGCCCTTCAGGACTGTCTCTCAAGGGAGTCTGCCAACCAAGTCCCTCAACAGGCTGAAGTCTGCCTGCTGGAATTCCAAGGTGGCAGTTCTGCTAGCCCCTCTCCTTACTTCTCCATGAATTAAAACCTCTATCATTTCATGATCACTATGCCCAAGACATCCTCCAACCATCAAAACCCCCACAAGACCTTCTCTGTTTGCAAACAGCAGGTCCAGCAGGGCGCCTTTCCTTGTTGGTTCCTTCACCAGCTGTGTCAGGAATTTTCCTTCCATGGGTTCCAGGAATCTCTGGGACTGTTCCCTCTCTGCTGTGTTATATTTCCAGCAGATATCTGGGAATTTGGAGCCCCCCATGAGTGCAAGGGGAAGCATATGCAAGACTTCTCCCAGCTGCCTATGGAAT
>NW_010166254.1:0-873 GCF_000695765.1 Mesitornis unicolor
GAGGGGGGGGGGTTTGGGCATCACAGCGAAGTGCTCTGGGATGGCGGCTGCACACCAGACCCCTGGTTCCCACCTTTGCTGCAGGTTAAGGGGTGCTACCCCCCACCAAACACCCCCACCCCATGGGTCTGATCCTGCCTGGCATTGCTGGCCAGGTTGGGTTTCCCACGAGGGTTCAGGTTTCCCCTGCGCTGTGCCCCACTGCGATCTTGGGGGGGGTGGGGGGTGGGGTCTCTGCATCGATTTTGGAAAAAAAACCCGAATTTTTGAAACCCAGTTTGCCACTTCTCACTGAGTTTGCTAATGGGCCCAGTGCTGTTATTGTTATTATCTTTCTTTTTTAATCCAGCCAGATCTGCTTACGGAGGAGCCCTCGGGGTTAGCACTGGCCTTGGGTAAGAGGTTTTCTGGTTTAATTAGAATTTTAACAATCTGGTGCATTCAGGCGGAGTCTGACGGCTGTGATCGGGGGGCCAGGGGGGTCTGGGGCCAGCATGGGCTGTGGCGTGACCTGGGAGCTACTGGGTGAGTCACTCCTCCCCGTGCCTCAGTTTCCCCATGAGTGGTAGTGACTCGTGGCGTGGCGTTGGGCACGGGCGGGCGGTTCTTGACGGTGTCTTTGGGCTGGTGACGGGGAGGGGGGAGGACGGTGACCAAAGTCCCTGGTTGGGAGCGTGGAGACGTAGAAACCCAGCGGTGCCGCCTCGCACAGCTCCATTCACCCTCCTGCCAGGCTTCGCCGTTGCCACCCCTTCACGCCGGACCCCACCATGTTCAGCAAGAAGTCCTATGACGGCCCCCCAACGGGGTACGGCCCCCCCACGGGGTACGGCTCCCCCATGGGCGATTACAGCTACGACTACGGTGCCCGCT
>NW_010166254.1:933-1190 GCF_000695765.1 Mesitornis unicolor
CTACATCGAGGACGAGCCGCAGCACTTCTACAAGTGGACGTCGCCGCCCGGCGTGGTGAGGATCCTGGAGGGCATCATCATCCTCCTCTGCATCGCCATCTTCGCCTGCGTGGCCTCCACCCTGGCCTGGGAGTACGGCTATGGCTTCGGTGGGGGTTATGGCAACGGCCTGGGGGGCTTCTATGGCTCCGGCTACTACGGCAGTGGGTTGAATTACGGCTATGGTTATGGCTACGGGGGCTACTACGGCAGCGTCA
>NW_010166254.1:1314-1989 GCF_000695765.1 Mesitornis unicolor
TCTACCTGGTGGTGATGGTGGCCTGTGGCGTGCTGGCCTTCGTCATGCTCATCGCCACCATCGTCTACGTCGTGGGGGTCAACCCCCAGGCGCAGATGAGCGGCAGCTACTACTACAACCCGGTGCTGACCATGTGCAACCAGATCTACAGCAGCAGCACCTACCTCAACCAGTACCTCTATCACTACTGCACTGTGGACCCCCAGGAGGTGAGGCTGCCCCTTAGACCCTCCCAAAACCGGCACTGCAAACTCCTTGCTCTCCTCCAGACGTGATGCTGAGCATGGGCAGTGCAGGAGGGAGAGCATTGGTGACGTGAGGGTAAAAGGTTTCCCCCCCCCCCCGTTTATAGTGGTTTTGGTGGTATGGTTGCTGTTTTGTGGCTGCTGGTGCTGGATCCCAGCCTGAGGCAATCCAGGGCTGTGGGAGGGACCAGGCTGAGGTGCCTGCGCCGGGGAGTTTCGGGGAGGGGACAAGCGGCTGCCCCAGCGCAGATGCGATTTCAGGTACTTTGGTCTCCCCAGGTTGTAAAAGCACAGAAGCAGGGTTGGGGCAGAGGCGGGACAGGTGAGGGGTGTGGGTGCCAGCTGGGTGCTCCCCAGACACCCATCGGGGTGCCCAATGGGGTCAGTGGGGCAGCAAGAGCCTCCAAAACAACGTCCCTGGCTGTGGTTT
>NW_010166254.1:2558-2778 GCF_000695765.1 Mesitornis unicolor
GTCTGCGGGTTCCTCATCGTCGTCCTCCTCTGCCTCATCTGCTTCTTTGCTCACAAAACGCGCAGCAAGATCTGGAAGTACGGGAAACCCAACATCTACTGGGACAAGGTGCCAGTGGTCCAGGAGGGTCCCAATGTGGAGGAGTGGGTGAGTCCCAGCAGGGGCTGGGGACACTGGTGGGACTGGGAGGGTCTTCCACCACCTCCCCCTGAGCATCCCC
>NW_010166255.1:0-841 GCF_000695765.1 Mesitornis unicolor
GAATTGCATGAACATGTTTCTGTAGAATCGTTCATTTTATGAGTAATTTTTAACTTACTGCTATATGTACTCTTCATTTGTCTTAACTAAATAGCATTTTTCCTATACTGGATGACTGCATTTTTTAAAGCAGAGGAAGGAACTTGGAAAGATGGATATATGGAGATTTAAGCTAAGTTCTTAATGGCATGGACATTCACAAACAAATCCTTTCTTAAATAGTCTGAGGACTAAAAATTGCTTGTACTGCTGTTTTCTTTGTGTATTTGTTTAAGAAAAATGGTTGCAAATGTTATGCAATTAACTAAGACTCACTTATTCAAATAAACATTTGCAAATACATCTTGCTCTCACTCGCCCTACACATTTTATTAGAAAAAGAATTCATATTATTCTGACTACTTGCTTGCACACAGAAAAACTAAGTATTTCTGAGGAATATTCTGTGATGTTTTTATATATTCTACATGGTTAAACAGGCGTATAAGTTTATAATTACATATTTGCAATGAAAACCCTTGCTTGTACCTCCCTGAGGAAGAGTAGGGATGTGTCGTCTTCTTTTTCATAAAGGAATCTTTTATCCTCTTCAGGTAAAAGCCAAGAAAGTGAGTCAGACTAAGAGGAGTGTTTAAATAGATGTTATGGTGGTAAACACACTCATTAATCTCTCCAATGTACAGAGCAGGTGCCACCAAAGAAATTATTTTCATTAAGAGGAACAGTTATCAACACGGTAGCTGTCCTGTTGGAAAAAAAAAATAAAGCTCTACATTTGAATGAGAAGTTCTACTAAAGTCACAGATATTCTGAGAAAAGAGAAGAGTACAATTATTTTCCT
>NW_010166255.1:872-16064 GCF_000695765.1 Mesitornis unicolor
CTTCTTTTCATGTATATTCTTAGGTCTTTGTGTCTATTGACTGAAATCCATTAAAAAATAAATAATAATGGGATAATTTTAGTGGCAACTATGTTTAACTAACTGCATTCCTCTACTATTCCTGGTTTTGCTCATTGCTGTTGTGTAAATTATTAAATTAATAGAATTCTATAAATTATAGAAATAGACCCTGAGTGTCATGTTTAAATGGAGTAGCTTTACACTGCAGTTTCATAACCAGCTTAATATGACATAAGCCATCTCAACCATTGAAGAGTCATCGCACCACCCCCTCATTCCAGGATGCTTATTTCTCCACCCTTAACTGCATGCACATGCAGTCATACAGCCGTGCAATGAACTACCTCAGGAAAGTAATGTGAGATAATTAACCCGGGGGTGGGGGGGGAGAAACCAACAAAACAGACATTTAAGCCTTCCATTCCTAGCTGGGTCCTTTATTGAAGGAACCCTCTTCAGCTGTCTGTTGCTTTGTTGTGTTTTTTTTCTTTCTTTTTTATTTGTGAGAGTACAAGGGAAAATTTAAGGAATTATCCTTAGCATTGGTTATTTTTTCTCAAACTAAGGTGAATTTCACAATGGGTTTTAGCTCTTAAAGTGAGACGTTGACAAATGCAGGCACCTACATGCAGAGTTTTGAGAACTTTATCTTGGAGGCACTGTAATTCCATATAAGCCTAGATTGCGCCTTTACGTTTGCCAAAGCTAGCAGTCACGTTTCCAGGCACATCCCATTCTTGCTAGCTAAGCAGTGTAAGCAGCTGGCTTGTGCCAAAACCAGGCGAAGATCTGCAAGCTAAGCATTCTTTAGCACACTTGGCGCTGATAAGGTTGATCTTCCTATAAAGTGCAGCATTACTGTTTTCCTTTAAGGGGGAGGATGTGATGTTAGCTCTTTTATTCCACAAACTATCAGGGAAACATCCTTAACCAGCAGAATTATATAGCACTTCATCATAGGCTATTTTGTGTGGCATACCTTTAGCTTTCTCAATTTGCTACTGAACTGAAAGAAATGTCAGAGCTATGAAGTTTCTGAGCTACAAAGTGTCCATGAGCATGCCTCAGTAACCAAATGTTTAGGATATTTTCTTGGGAACAGAGAAGCTCTGTTTTCCTGTCCCCACTTCAAAATCAAATTCTAGTTTTGCTTTTCTTATATACTTCAGTAGCTACTGGGTAAAATACTGTGGTGATGTTGAGGACCTGGTGGCCCCTCCATCTGAACCTCCACACTGTAAAATCATTATGCATCTCAGTCTGAGTCACCTATAGTCTCCCCATAATTTGTTCTTCTACTCAACATTCCTCCTATATAGTTCCAGAGTCATTTAGTATGCAGAATCTGATGTGATAATTTTGAGACATGATTTCCATCATTCATTGTGTTGTAACTTATGTTATTGTTTTGAGTGTGTGATTTCATTTGGGGAATTAAATCACTAAAAAGTCAGCACTGAGGCAGTCTGTTTATCTGAGAAGGGTCTGTCCTTATTCTTGCTGGCTTCTGTAAATTATGTATACTGTACATTGGATGGCCCAAACTGCCAAATCATACAAATTCATATAACTAGTAATAAATAATAAGTAATATTATAGCAATAAGACTGAAAAGAGTAACTGAATCACAATTTAAAAGCTCAATCTTTATTATAGAATAAAGTTCTGTAGGGAGAGGAAAAAAGATTTCTTTAAGAACTACAGCCTTTCAAGGAGATAACTATTTCTTAACAGAAAGCATTTGTTATACAAGCATAGATCAGTTCAAGTATAAAATCAGCTTATTATTTTATCTCAAGTTCATTCTTTCAAAAGTTTTACTAGATATATTTTTAGTTTGAGGCATATTTGCTTTCTCAATATTTATTATGAATAAAGCTGTGACTGATATTTATTATTCACAGGCACACACCAAGGCTGAAAATTTATTGGAGGTAGGGATGCTAACATCTCATTGCCAAAGCGCTATGTTATCCCAATTTTCCAGGGATTTTGTTGGTAATTAGTATATTTCTGTGTCAATAAATCACTTGTATTTTCATTCTGAAAGATAATTTCAGCCCAGAGAAAGACTATAATAAATACTTATTATGTACATGATATATTGCTAATGAAGAAGATGATAAATTGCTAATGGAAAAAAAAATAATTACGTATTGTAAAAGCCTTGCTGAAATACAGGTAATGAAAATTACACTTAGAATACAATTTTTCAGGTTTTCAAACATTACTAGATTTAATACCCCCTTCATACACACCAAGCTCTTCCTCTACAGTTCCACAGGTTTCTTCCTGCTCCACTGAATCTGAAGGGACTTTGGACACTGACATCTGTAGGAGCCACCTAAAGCTGTGAATTAGTCAAAGAAAAAGGACATCTAACTATTTTACATGTCAGCAGGTTTTTCCACATGGTACCAGGTCTGAAAAAAAAAACAGATTGTCTAAGGAATATTTGGCAAAATTTACTCTAGGAGAAAATGTAAGGAATTAAAATTTAGTATGGAGGTCAGTGTGCTTGTCAGGGAGCTGTGAAGAAGATGAGTCAAGAGTCTAAGGTAGCAGCACTGGCAGCAAGGCAGGGACCTCACCAGCATGGGACTTAGTCCCACAGCTCCCAACCAAAAGGGCCAGAGCAGAGCCAGAGCAGAGGTCAGACACAGTCTCAGGATGGCTGGGCAGGGATGTGGAACAGGGATAGACTGAAACCAGGATGGGATGTCAGCTCGCGGGTGGCAATCAGGGTCAGGAACACAGAGGAAGGAGGTTCAGGGATACCCGTCACCTAGCTCAGGCAAGACCAAGGGCGAGAGATGCAGCTTCAAAGCAGGTCCCAGGTGAAGCCAGGGAGGACCTCAGCTCTCTCAGCAACTCGCACAACTGCTTTGTGGCTATGCAGCTGCATCAGGCTGGACCACAGGCCAAGCCAAATTCTTACAAGTGGGTGGGTGGGGGAACATTTCTGTGCAGGAAGGCTTTGAAATATTATGCTGTTACTTTTTAGGTTTTTAGTCATATGATATGTGTATAACATAACATTTCCAGAATGAAAGACAAGATACCAAAGCAATTACAAAAAAGCCAGACAAGGAACATCATCACTTATATATTACACAAATTAAAATTTCTTAGGATCTTAAAAAGGACAACTACTCCCAGTGAAAGTCTGTCAAAATAAGAGTTTGATGCTCAGTTCAATAATCTTGGGAATAAATAACATAACATTATGTAAGAGGCACTTTTAATGCAAAATCCTACATCCAGCAAACTTAAAACCATAGGGTTTAACACTGACAGATTTTAGCTGAAGTAAAAAATTGGAACATTAAGTCTGCATTTGCAAAAAAAAGCTTAAGCAGATTTTCTTAATAGTAAATCAAGTATTTTCAACCCAAATCTTTACTCTTTTGGCGGTATCTACAACCTATCAGCCACTGAAAAGTGGATATCAGAATTTCTTCATTAAAAGAAGTTATTTAAACATCATTATATTCTGATATTGGAAACTAGGAATGGCCCTAACTTCTTATTTCAATGCCTTGATGAGGTTTAATTTTCAGGTCTTTCACATTCAAGCTCTAAATACTTTAATATTGTAGAGCTATCCCTCAGAATAATTTTAAGACAAAAATACAGATCTTGGTCCTGCCTCCCATGTCTCTTGAACTTCTGAATCAACACGAAGGATGTTTTCTAGTTAGAGTAGAATGAAAATACACAAGTCACCTTTTTTCTCTTTAGTAATTATTTTGATCAGACTTTGTGCCATAAAAGTTCTCAATACAGGGACTTTTTGTTACATACTGTGTTGTTTTTTAAAAAACAAACAAACAATTTTCTTCCAATCCAATATTATAAACCAGTTACTAATATTCTTTCTTTTCATATTGAAGGCATATCATTTGAAATTAAAATGCTTTTACTTCCCTCTGTTATTTTTCAGATACAGCATTTACATTTTATTTACCAGGGATTTATTAGGCCATGTAGTGAATACTAGCATTACATCATGTAAGACAGTCAAATAATTAAGGAGTTGCTGTATTTTAAATGTATCTTTCAGTCCTAGTGAGACATACAAAGATAATGCTTACTATCTCACTTAAACATTATCTTACTTAAGTGCATTTAACACAGATTTATAAGACAGGTATCCTGATTTTTAACAGAAACTCAAATCCAATTAGTTTTTTGCCTAACATCATTATCTTTTAATGAAACATAACATTGTGTCAAATAATGAGACCTCTCATTAAGGCAAAGGGTTGGTTTTTTTTCAGAATAATATTATGGGTTTACCAGCTAAAATTTATACTTTAATAGTTTCTGACAAAACTATCGTGCTCACATAAAAGCTTGGCAAAAGCACCTTAAAATTTGCAATCCAAATTAAGTTTGCCTCTTCAATTTTTCGATTAATGCAAAAAAGTCTAGCTGTGTTAAGTATAGGTTGTCAAATTTCATCTTATTCCTACCTGAATCTTAAGGTGACAAACAATTTGCACTATATCCAATATGTATTGCTGAAAATTTCCCTATTCTTAGCTATGAAGTGCTTTAAAATGAACTGATAATAACAAAAAGTACAGTTTCCTTTCCATTATCTGCTTTTACATTATAGTAAAAATAGTTAGGTTTTTTCCATTTTTATTTTCAGTTGTTCGCAGGTTCAAAAAAAAGATCAGATAATTTAGCAATTTGAAATACTTTTTATAATTTTAAAAGGAAATTAACTGTTGAGGTAATACTAAACTTCAGCAATGTCAAATGATTCCTTACAACAGAAAATATAATCTTTTAACTTTAAAAAAATTATATGCAAGAGATTTTAACTCTAATATACCAATATATGTGTGTGTCTATACTTGTGAAAGGAAGATCATAAGTGTCTTAGTCCTATTATAGTTAGTTTTCAAAATCAAGACCAAGTTGAGTAGAATTAAACTTTTTAACAAAAATTTGGACAGTATATCACAAGCTTTAAAATTAACAGAAAATTATCAACCACTCATTCAGCAGTCATTTTACCTTACTTTACCTTACCTTTATTAGTATTATTTACTAGTACTCTTAGTACTATTAGTTGTTCTGCTGAAACAAAAAACAAACAAACAAACAAAACAAACCAGGAGAAACAAGTTAAAGCTACTTAGCTCTTCTATAAAAACAAAATAACATGAATGTAAACAATTTAATATTTCTAGCACTTGACCTTGAACTTAAATTCCCAAATAATTTAAATGAATTATCCCTCAAATTTGTCTGTTCTCAAGATATGACACCTCTCTGTCCAGAATACCTGTGCATCCTTTAGCCATGGCAGTAGCATGACCCATGGGGCTGAAGGAATCTCTTAACCTTCTGCACATAACTGAGACTCTCTGCTGCACTGACTGAATGACTGCAGACTGCTGCTATGAGGAAATTTTATATACAATTAACATTTTTCTAGTGAATTTTACATCTTAAGGAGATAGATATATGTATATTTACTATAAAAATATTTCATGCTGAAAGATAGCACCTGACAGAAGTTTTTCAAAATTATTGAAAATTATTGAGCTTTCTAGAGCTCTATCAGCCAAGATAGAGAAACTAAATATTAGGTCTAAAAGTAACTGCAATAATTTCCATCTTTACAAATGAAATCTTCTAGTAGACAGCCTCTTGTTTAAAAGTAGCATATAGGCCAAGCTTTGAAAGAAAACAACTGAGACACAAATGTATTTAGGATAGAAGAGCATTTACACTTATTTATACTTATTGGTTCTATTTGCACAAACTCTTTCACTTTCTTGAAAGTCCTCACTGCTTTCATGCTTCATTGACATAAAATCACTTTCAGACATCAAAGTGGTTGTCATACCTGTAAAAGGATAGGTGGTAGCTTCATCATTTCAGGCTAGCCATGGTTTATAAGGAATAAAGTTCAGTAGCTGAACCAATCCACAATGAAAAATTAGGACAACCGTCCACTGCAAACTTCATTGGGTAGAATGTGAAAAGCTGTGTTACCTCATATTACAAAGCTTGGATCAACAAAAAATGGTCCTTTTTCTTTTTCCCACCACAGAAAATTAATAAAAACTTACTTTTCTGCCCTTCTGGAGAATACATTTTCTTGGGATAAAGGAAGTAGACTTCAATTCAGTCAGTATAGGAAGAACTGAACAGGAAACTTCTGCTGAGCAGGCAATGCTTTTTCTACAAAAACACTGCAATGATTAACATTTAGGAGTTTTCCCCTTCATCCACTCATTTCCCTCAAAAATCAAGAATATGATGCTATGTGGATAGTGAGAGTGTTAATGGCCCAGACAAGGAGTCAGCAAATGCTGACAGGTATCCAGAACAGTTTGCCTTCACCTGTATCTGTAGAGACAGCCAAGAAAACATTTTGCAAATAAGCATGAGGAAAAACTTTATGCTATGGGGATTATACACCTCACTCAGAGCAACAGCCACACCCATCCCTCTGGGAATCACCAGAACAAGGCTAAACCTTTCCTTTAAAGTACAACCAGCATTAAGTGTCTGGAACATTTATATCAGGAAGCAGTTTTCCATTTGATTCTTTGCTTACTGGAACTGAATGTCCTTTGTCTCCAGAAATGCCCTCCCAACACAGATAGACAAATTTACTGTCTTTGTTGTAATGGGGAAAAAAGAGTATTCTGTTGCTACAACTGGAAAAAAAATATATAGTGGGAAAAAAACAGAAGGAAGCTAAGTCCTTTGTGATTTTGATAAGACACTTAGCTCTGTATGTAAGCTCTAGATTTTGAGTCTAGCTTAGGACTGTGCTTGCATTTTGCATTTAACTATAGATGAATGTTAATGTAGATAAAATGTAAATTATGAAGGCCATTTTTAAACTTTGATGATATGCCTATCTTATATCCATTCTTAACATTTCAAGGATTAGATCATTAAAGAAATTTAGGATGGAAATACTGAGCTTCTAGACCTTGATTTGGCTTAAGAGTAGTGAGGAGTACACCAGGATGAGTCCAGCTCTGACTGGGACACAAATCTAGGCACTTCAAGATTTTAAAAAGATACATTAAGGCTTCTTCAGGGCTTAGATATTACCAGGATTAAGCAGTATCCATCAAAATATTTTCATAATTTTATATTTGGACATTTAGTGCCTAAATTTTGCCTAATTTATGAGATAACTCTTCTATATCTTATTTCTATTTAATCCATAGTCTTTGAATAAACTTCTTACCTAGTTTTGTAAGAGCATATGACATTTCACTGTGAAGCTGTTATAGACCAGATCTCAATGAATCCTGTTTGCTGTTCCTTCTTGATATTGTCCTTGGCAAATGGCCTCAGTCAGTGATGCCGAAAAGTGTACATGTTGGCAATCAGCTAATGTGCAGTTGGGACCCCTAGACTCATACTATTATAGAATTGACTGACATCACCTAAAGGAAGGAAACAAGATTATTATAAAAAACCTCAGTATTGTCTCTGACTTATAATGTTTGTGCTTCAAAGACAAAATTCCCTATCAGAAACTGAAATGTCTATTTAAGGATGTTGCAGTAATTTTGATAATATTTGCATTTGAGCAACCTGTAGCTATTCTAATTGTTCCACCTGTGTGGAAAAGGGATGATGGCCAAAAAAAGGTCAAAATGAAATACAAAGATAAGCAAAAATCAGAAGATGAAGATGCTACACTTAGCTCAGCCAGAATTAGAGTATTTTTAGGTCACAGTTAATATCACAGTGTCTGAGCTCTATACCCAGAAACTGCTGCAGATGATGGATTAGGCTTACTAGTATATTTTAATATACTAGAGCAGCAAGGATTCCTAGTAATATTTATCTCAAATATCAACATTTCTATATTTCTAATTAATCTAAAGCTAACTTGACATACTGTTATAGCTTTAATAAAATTTGAGGTTTAATTTTTGAGAAAGAGAAACACCAGAGAACACCAGAATCACAGAATTTCTAAAAGAAACTGGTGCTGACATTTCTTTATACTGTAAAGATTTTCACTTCTTTACACATAACTCCTGTTTTTTTAGATACTATTTTATTTTGTTAACATTTGCAACTGATTCATATGTATCAATGAATGCTCTCTATTCAAACCCTGTAACACTGATAAATGGTGTGCATTAAACAAGCCTTATGGAGGAAACACACATGCAGTATAGATGTACGATGGCTGGAAGTGAACATATGAAAAAGCACAAGTTGCTCAGACATCTAACGTAGTCTACTTAGCTGGCCATTTTTCTCAGGAGATAACAAAGGAAAAAACTTTCAGCTAATTGAAAAGTTAGACAGGTGTGTCCAGTTAGTACATCTGAAACAAACATTTAAAATTCAAGTTAATGTGGTGGCAGACTTACCTATCACTACAAACAAGCATCAGACTAGTAATGAGGGTTCAGCTGTGCATGTACACTGTATTTGATCCTTGGGCTGGAAACATTTTCTGGTTTCAGTCCTGCATTGGTCTCCTGCACAAAACATTTTTCTGGTGTTAGTCAGAGAGTCAGAAAATTAATACAAATGAGTATATGTGCATATTACATGACAAACCTTGCAGTTCAAAGACAAAGAATTGAAAAGCTTGAACAAGATCATCCAGGAAGAACATAAAAAGGTCTGGAAGAAATTCCTCCCATCTAAGACATCAAAAGAAAGAAAGAGCTAGGATGCCTGGAAATATTTGGGATAAGATTTTCTTCTACACATAAAGACCTTCCCTTTTAAAAAGCTTCTGCAAATGCAGTATGAAGAAAAATGAGTTCTTAAAATTCAAATATAATGGAAATGTACAACACATGACATGAAACAGCTGCATAGCAAAAAAAAAATCTTTGTAACCTTCTGCATTTTGAATATTTTCACATATTTTCATGTTCAGCATCTTTATTTTTATACACTTCACAGTACATGTTCCAACAGATTCTGTTTTTAACATTAAATAAAGTGAATATAGTGTTTTCCTAATTTAATCTTGTCTGATACAATATATGAAATTTTATTTTCTTCTATAACTAATGCTTGGTAGGAAATTGGTTCACTGAATTATACTTTTCAATATTTTTCTAGCAAGTAAAGGAATATATAAAAATAAACCACATTTCACTCAGTCATTTTGTGGTATGTCACCACAGAACTTAAGGATTTAAAATTTGAAACAGTTAACTTGCAGCTAGATCTCTGTAACTTCTTATATATAAAAAAAAGATTTTTAAAGTTCTAATGAACTGTTAGGGATGAGAATTGAAAATTAACACATACCAGATTCTTTCTTATCTTTAAAAGAAATATAACCTTATTTTAGAGTCATACAAAAACAAACGCTAGTACTCTCATTTATTATGTTAAATCACAGGAAGAGTAACTATAATAATGCATAAGAAATTGTCCTTTTTTCACTGTCACTGGCCTAGAAACAAGTGAATATATTTCCCTCACTTAAACAAAATACATATTTGAACTAAGATTAAAATTAGAAATGTATTCCTGAACACATAAATATGATAGTACTGTATTCAGTATCTGATGAATATAACTATCAAGCTTGAGTTGGCTTCCCATTCTCTAAAATAGCCTTCTTTGTGTATCACACCAAATTGCAGCATCCTCCTAATCTTCAATGTGCTAAATACACTAGGCAAAAAAAAAAAAAAAAAAAATTATTGTGGGTTCTACTTCAAGAAATTACATTTAAGACAGCCAAACATGCCGATTTTGGGGAAAAAAAAAAGAAAAAACAAACAAAGAAAGAAAGAAACAAACAAACAAAAAATACAAACAAGCCAATCTGCAAAAAACCAACACAGAACAGAAATTTTGTGGAAATTTAAACCATGCCTCCTGTGATAGAAAATACATTATAAAACATAGATTGGAGCCTTTCATTCATAAACATTTAAGAATGAGATAACATGAATCATGCTGTTTGGTGTTTTTTTTTTTCTTGTTCTTGGTTTGGGATTTTTCTTTTGTTTAGGAGTTCCCCACCCCACCTCCAAATAAAAATGAGGCTGTAAAATGGAATTTCCTAGGAAACTATAACTTACATTTTGTTATTACTAGAATGTATGTGACAACACCATACTCGAGAATTTCTTTATTATTATAATAATTTAGAACTTTAAAGGATTTCTGTTATCCTCTAAGGCTCTAATTAACTTTCTATACATTTTAGAAGCAATGTGCATTCAGCATACATGGCAAGAAGAGTGGGGAGTAAAGTTTGCACACACTCATGACAACTCCAGTGACATTAACAGACTAGGATCAAATCTTTGGAGCTTATGGAATATGGAATCAGGCTTATTCTAAGAAAATTGGAAAATTAGAGAAGTCAAACCACTACTGAGAAAAAAATACAAAATATTATTTGTTAATTATGTAGGTACCATGTCATGTTAACACCTAAAAAAACCCCCACATTTTCTCTTAAGTAGATATTGTTGGTATCTTTTGTATCTCTTCCTCTGCCACCCAAAGATTTTTTCATTTTGGCATTTCTGTGGATTGCAAGTTTTGTAGAACATGAAAACAAAGGAAAAACTCCTGCAGAATCTGCAAGTGAAAAGCTTTGTCATGAGCAAAGAGGATGGCTGAATTTTTCCTCTAACACCAAAATGAGTGTCAGTCAGAGTAGGAAATCTTAGCTTTCCCCTAACATCAGATCTTATTCTGAAACCTTAGTTTCAGACTTATGGGAAAGGAAGATGAAATATAAGAGAAACTGAGTGAATCGAAGATTTCACATTCCAGTGTATCTGGAGAGATTTCTTGCCCACTTTTGAAGAGGTATTGTCAAAAAAAAGAAACCAAAACAACAGAATTACAGTTGTATTTTAAATTTATATTTTTATTGTCAATCAGGCAAAGAAATTCTTAGCAAAAACCTAACAGAGTCTATTGAAATTGAATAAAAAACAAGTCACTGAGTTATGACCACTCTACTACAATATCCAAGCAAATATTTCTTCTACTATATTCAGATTTACTATATAATTGATAGTGTTAGCATGTTCACAGCTATCACCTGACACCACACCTTTTCAAAATCCCTGGAAGATTACTCAATCTCATCACAATGCATAGGGGTGTGAACTACTGTGATACTACTGAAATACTATCGCTACATGACTGAAGTTTCTGAAGCATCAGCAAAAGTATCTTACCACAAAACCCCACTAACGCTTGCTACTAAAAATAACGGAGCACTAGAGGAAAATAATGGAGGAATGAGAGGTGGTGTCAGCAAATCCAAAATTCAGGGACAGTTCCATTATAACAATATAAGATTTTGACTCCTAAAACACTGGGAGAAGGTTAGCATTGAAACAGTACCAATTATCTGAAGAAGGCATTTCTTATCTGAAGAATACATTTTCATTCACTTTGTTAACATTTCAGTTGGGAGAGCTGGGTGTTGGAAAGAAAGGATGCCGTCATGCTTCCTTCTCTAGTTCAGGTCTGGTGACAGAAGTTACCTATCTATATTGAATCAAAAAGGTACAGCTTTGGAATTAGAGCTTTTCCCATTAACCTAAATGCATGCAATATATATGAGAAAAAAAATTGGAATATGCTAAATGAAAAACATTCAGCTGTGAAAGCAAATAAAATGGTATTAATTGTTCATCAAGTTTTCTAATCTGACTTTGGATTCTTGATACTGTAATTGTAATACATCAAGAGCAGTAATACTATATTTATCATAATTGCTTTTTTCTTAAACTCCTCAGTTGATTAGTACTGATTTAGATACTCCATGATCTCCATAATTTTCATTACCTCATAACTAAGGAAATATGAGTGCATACAGAACTGATCTAAGTCACAATACTGGGGCTCAGGGGCCCAATGTCTGTTAGGCAAGATGTAAGGCAGGTCTACTGTCATCTCTTTGCAGTGTCCCAAGGACAGCACATTTCATGCAGAGAGAGAGATTTGCTACAAGTGCTGTAGCCCAGGGAGATCTGAGAAATATGCATTGCAAGAAATCATGAGGAAAGTGAAAGCACATAGTTTATAAAACATCCTGACCGAGCAAGTAAGTCTGATTACCTGCACTGTGCAACTATTGTCACTATGGCTCCACAGGGAGCACGTTCATTTGTCATTTCCACCATACTGCATCTCAAGACATACAAGTATTACATCAAATTCATCCCTCAGTGGTCGGCTAGCAGCCTGCTTTCTGGCACATCTCAAATGCATGGGTAAATACGCAGGACTACGTACGCTGCTCTCCATCACCCTATTTCTAACCTCTTTCAAAGCATCTGTGCACAGACTTTAATTCACTGGCATTGGCTTTTCTCCACGTTACTCTACATTACAGGTTTTTGCGTTTGAAGTAGGTGAGAGTGCTCCTGCTGGGGCTCCAGGCCGTGCGGGACCCAGCTTGGGCCAGGGTGCTGCTGGAGGGGCGTGACCCAGAGCGGGGCAGAGTGGCATAGGCAGAGGGAGAGGTGGAGCGGGGTAGGGTGGTATAGGCAGAGCGGGACAAGGTGTTGTAGGAGAAGCGGGACAAGGAGCTGTACGGAGGGCGCGTAAGCGTGTCATAAGCAGTGCGGGACAAAGGGGAGTAGCCCAAGCGCCCTGAGGGGCTCCAGGCTGAACGGGAGGCTGGTGCCCACATAGATTGGGAGCCTGAGCGAGCAGTGGTCTCGCAGGAGGGACCCCATTGAGCACCACACACAGAACGAGACCCTGCGGTGCCCACAATCTGGGAGACCGAGCGAGAGGTTGGGGCACAGAGGGAGCGGGCAGTGGCAGCTGCCAGAGGACGTGGGTTTGTGGGGCATGGGAGGCAGGCTGCTGCTGAGTCCTCAGAGTGAGCAGTGGGTGGGCTGGTGCGGCAGGCTCCTGAGGTCCCTGGCGAGATGGCAGCAGGGGAGCACAGCGAGTGGGCTGCAGGGGGCCCCACTGGGCGGGGGGCTGGGGAGAATAGTGAGTGAGCTGCTGGGGGTCCCACAGGACGGGGGGCTGGGGAGAACACAGCATGTGCTGCCGGGGTGCTCCCCGTCTGCAGCCCTGCTGGAGTGGCACTACGGGTGGCAGAATGGGGCACTGGGGAAGCTGCTGAGCAGGGGCCTGGTGAGCACATGCCATGGGCTACTGGGGTGCTTAGAGGTTGAGAAGGCAGGGTGGACATCGGGCCACATGGAGGTTGGGTGGTGGGAGAGGGTGCAGAGCCGCAGACAACGTGTGAGATGGAGGCAGCAGGCACTGAAAGGGGAGCCGGTGCTGGCATGGGACTGCCAATAGTGTGGATTACCGGAGAGCATACAGGGTGGGATGGCGGATCAGACATATGAGTAGGGATTGCCTGGGTTGAGGCAGTGGGACTGGGGCCAGCCATGAAGTGAGTCAGCAGGGCACTCACCGCATTATTTGCGGGGACAGAGACAGAGTAGGACATTGGCCCCCCTCCACTTCCAGGCTGATGTGTAGGAGCAGGACCCGTCTCGAACACCATGTGAGGCACAGGGGTACACGCAGGGTTGGATGTTGGGGTAGGCATGGAGCTGTACATGGATGGAGGCATTGGGGCACACGTAGCAGGAGGCACAGTCTCGCATATGACACGGAAGCCAGGATCACATCCCAGGTTGAAACCAGGATTGATGCTGGGATTGAAGCCTTGGTTGCAGATGGAGTTGCATAAGGGATGGCCTGCAGGGAGGTACACGAAGTCATACACAGGCTGGCTCCCTGCACTGCAGTTTGGGTTGCACACTGGGATGCATATATATTCACACATGGAGTTGAATCCAGGGTCCGCCATGGGGACAGGACCAGAGTTGTTAATGGGGAGGGAACCATTCTCACACACCGGGAGTGACCCATTCTGGCTCACAGGCAGGGTGATATTCTGGCCCATGGGACTACACACTTCAGCCTTGGCACATCCCTTGCAGTAGGCAAACTTGTGGCATCCAAAGTTGGCCAGGAGCCGGTGGCTGCCAAGCCTGTAAGGTGTGAACTCCACGATGGTCCGTGCCTGTTGGTTGGATGCCAGCGTTCCCAAACTGGACCGAAAGAAGGAAAAGAGTTAGGACCCTGGGTAGCTCAGAGACCTGAAGCACTGCGAGCTCACACGAAAAGATTTGATTTGCTATGACATGTTTTCAGAGACAAACTCTTATGACAACTTTGTTATTCTTGCTTTCCTCCAAAAAAAACACATGTTCTATTTTGTTAAAAGCATGGTAACAACTTCTGTCCCAAAAGAAGATTTGGAAAATTCCCATAGTCATTTCTGCAGTTGGAACCGGAAACTCATCTATAACACTCTCCTGAAATCTTAAAAAATGTAACACCCTTCTGCACCAAAGATGTATTTACTGGTTCCCATTTCCTGTGATTAACGTGTTATGAGCTTAGAATGCATATTGCTATTTCTCACTGTCGTTTTTTAATTGTTCAAGTATGTGGTGCCAGCTCATGAATATTTAGAGAATTCTATTATAATTTGAATATGATTATAAGGGATGGGAGACCTAGGTAGAATTTTTTGTAAGAAAAGCGTGTATTCCCTTTCACACAGAAATTTGAAAAACACACTTAAATTAAATCTTGAGGAAAATGAAGCAGCAGCATATCTTGCCAGCTCTAAATGATCCATCAGTTTCAAGAGGAGTGAGGTTTTTAATGGAGTTTCAGAGTAATAATGGGCAAGATGTTCTGTTCAGGTTTTAAACATCAAAAATGTCAAATCTATTGTCTTCCTCAAACCCTGCTCTGATCAAGTACACCTTAGTCAATCCCCAGTATTATCTCTATTTAAATAATAGATGCTCTTACTCAATGGTCATCGGCTCTTTGAATAAACCACAGCCTTCTAATGTCATTACGCAGTTCTTCATGTCTTCTTGGAGAGGATTGCAGAAGGAGATCTCTGCAGTACATGGTACTTTCAGCCGAGGCTGGCTCAGCAGCTAGTCAGAAAATAAGCAAATTTTATGCATTAACCCTTACAAAATTAACAATGAAGTAAATAAATGTGAGGCAGGAGGGAGCGGAATTTTAAAAGGGATTATTCATACTCATGTTTATTTCTGATTTATTTCTATGATCTCTATACAGCACTCTAAGTAACTGTTGTACATTTAAAATCACACTAAACTTGCTAAAATAAAAAAGGGAAGGGGAAGGGGA
>NW_010166256.1:0-9324 GCF_000695765.1 Mesitornis unicolor
AGGGAGAAGCAGAGGGGTGCACCGCCCCCCCTCGGTATTTCCCCGTGGACCACCCCCCCATTCCCGTTCCTACTTGCGGCCCCCCCAGCTCACCCTGTCCCCCACCCGCACCCAGGTTTGCAAGGCTGGGGGTGCACGGGAGCCCGGCAAGGAGGAAGGTTGGAGCACATGGACCCCTCTCAGCACCCCAAAAGTGCAGCCTGGCCCCTTGCCACAGCACCCCCAAGCACCAAACCTCCCCCCATGGCCAAAGTAGCCCCAGTCTCCCAGCACCCCCGTGTTTAAATGGGAAGGATGAGGCTCTCCCCTCCCTGTGAAGGTTGGGAGGTGCCAGCTCCCACTGTGGGAACCGTTACACAGGATGAGAAGGACAAGTCCTGGGCACAGGGAGGACCTGGAGGGGCTCCCACAGCTCCAGGAGGGGCTCCCAGACCCAAAAAGCACCCGTGGGCAGGAGCAGAGCCAAGCTGGGTGTACAGCTGTCATTTATTCACTCATTTGTCCAACAGCCACCAGGACAGTCACGCTCCATCGCAGCAGCGCAGCGTTCGCGTTACGGAGCAGGTAAAGGTTTCAGGGACCACTTTTCTTCCTGAACTACGTAAAATTGACATTTTTAAAGCAAATAAAGAAACGGCGCCGCACCGAATCCCGCTCACGCGCTGCAGACCAAAGCTACACCGGTGTAATGCCACGATGGAGTCCAGACACCAACACACACCGGGCAGAGGGGGAGAAACTGGAACCAAAATCGTTTGAATCTTTTGTTGAGAGCAAGAAACGAGGAAGGAAATACAACCAGGAGGAAGATGCACTAAAGATGCAGATCCTGCCACCCCTCTTCTCTGGAAACGCTCGTTTGCCACGTTACTCACAGCAAGGTGAGCAGCCTGTTGGAGGATCTCGCCGCTGTCAGACACGCAGTCAGTCCTTGGGTGAGTTCTTGTCGGGATTTGGAAGCAGCAGACAAATCCCTTCTCCGTTTGCGCGGTGCTAATACGAGGAGGAGACAGCTCACGCTCACGAGCAGCACGCAGGGACATGCAAGCGGGTTTGCGTCGAGGGTACGAGCCACAGCACAACCTCTGTGCTGCGTGGAAACCGCAGTCCAGGACGGGGAGCAGCAGAGAGGAGAGGAGCCGGGCAGTCCCCGTGTTCACCAGCCCAGGGCTGAGCCAGAGTTGGGTTTAGCAGAGCCAGAAGCGACAGACTCAGAATGAAGGAGGAAGTAAAGGTTAAATCTTCAGCTGGCAATGGAGGTACTGCATTTTGTGTCTGTTGTAGATGAAGGCATCTCAGACTCCAGTCCCACATCAGCTCCTACAGAAATCACGGGAGCTTCTTCCTAGACCTCAAAGGTTTGGCTCTTCCCCATGCCTGTAAAATGATCTGCACGTGACAGCAAGAGCCAGCGATAAAAGGATAAATATTCTTCATCACAATATAAATATGCTGTAGAACATCTCATCAAGGGCAAAGTGCTTTTTTTTTTTTCTCCTCCTTAATTAAAACAAAATAAAAACCTAAATACGACCGTCTCAACCACAACAGAAGGTTCAACTCCTAAAACATCTGAATAGTCGAAATGACACCGAAAACGGACATTAAAGTGAGCCGGGCAGAGCGTGCTCAGTCCTTGGGGACTCGGAAGTTGTCCTTCTCCTTCCTGATGGCCCCCATCGCTCGGATGGGGTCGGTCTCCCCGGCGTGCTGCTGCACCGTCTTCTCCCTGCCAGGAGGGAAACGGGGAACGCGGAGAAGATCAAACCTCAGATGTGAAGTCACGACTATCGTATTTCGCCTGCATCAAGGGGAAATGCTGCACTGGGAGATCAAAGGCTCTGGCACAGAATTAGCAACACCCTTGGTTTCAATGGCAAGAGGAAACTGCGGCTGCTTTCATGCCTTGATCGTCATCCAAAGGCTGCTGCATGGAGAGGGATGCGATCACACAGCGAAGGCTGCGCTGGCTGCCGAGGCAGGGACGTCAGCACTGGCAGAGATGCTCAGCACAACCCTTCAGCTTTCCCTCTTCCCAGGACATTTTATTTACTCATCCTTGGAAGGCAGAGGTTTTAAGGAGGGTCTTAGAGCATCACAACAGGACTGTGCGAGGCAGGGCAGTAATTCCTGCTTACGGCTCTTTTTTCTGGGGACCTCCTCCATCCCACACCCACCTCTGAACGCAAGGACCCTTCCCACCCCCACACCCCCTCCATACCTGACTCGCATGAAGGGGTTGTAGGTGAACTCTTCAGCAATGGTGGAGGGTATGGTTGGCTCACCACTGTCGTACTTGGCCTGCAGCAGGGGAGAGATTTCTGCTTAATGAGGAATGTTTTGGTGAACAAAATGTCCTGTAATCAACCACGCAGGGTTTGTGCTGTATCTAATCGCCTTCCCAAGGCCGTGCAGTCAGACAGACAAGCTCTGGGGCACACACAGAGAGATTTGGGACAGAGCTGAGCCTCCCAGCCTGTAATTACACCAAGAAGTTTCCAGGGAAGGTCACACCTCCACCAGACAGCAAACCATCTTCTCTGGATGTGCTGGCTTTTATCTGGGACAGAGCTGATTTTCCTTTCTAGCAGCCTGGGATAGAGTTGGTTTTCCTTATAGCAGCCAGGATAAAGCTATGTTTTGGACTTGTGCTGAGAATAACATGATAACACACCCTTGTTGCAGTTGTTGCCAAGCAATGTTTACATTAAGCCAAGGACTTTTGTGGGTTTCTGGTGCTGTCCTGGAGACACAGCCAGGAAAGCTGCCCCAGATTGAGCAGAGCCCCTCCACCCATCAGACATCGTGTTCAGTACAGGGAGCTGGCTGGGGAATGCGACCGCTACTCAGGGACAGGCTGGGTGTCAATGGGTGGGGAGCAATCGTATCATTTGTTTTCTCTTGGTCCTGTTTTGGTTTACTGTATTATTGTCATAACTGATATGATATCACAGAATCACAGAATGGCTCGGTTGGAAAAGCCCTCTGAGATCATCACGTCCAACCGCTCCTGTCTACCCCCTAAACCATATCCCTAAGTACCTCGTCTACTCGCTCTTTAAACACATCCAGGGATGGTGACTCCACCACCTCCCTGGGCAGCCTGTGCCAGCTTCTGACGACCCTCTCAGTAAAGAACTTCCTCCTTAGCTCTGACCTGAACCTCCCTTGGCACAGCTTGGTGCCGTTTCCCCTTGTTCTCTCCCCCATCACCTGGGAGAAGAGACCAGCACCCACCTCTCTACAAGCTCCCTTGAGGCAGTTGTAGGTGGTGCTGAGGTCTCCCCTCAGCCTTCTCTTCTCCAGGCTAAACAAGCCCAGTTCCCTCAGCCGCTCCTCATCAGGCTTGTTCTCCAGAGCCCTCCCCATCCTTGTGGCTCTGCTCTGAACAAGCTCCAGAATCTCAACACCCTTCTTAGAGTGAGGGGCCCAGAACTGAACACAGTACTCAGGGTGATATGATAAGATAGAATATGATGTGATAGATGTAATATAATGTAATGTAATATGATATAATGTAATGTAATGTGATACAATGTAATACAATGTAATGTAATAAAGATATATGATATGATATATTATATGATATATATGATATATGATATGATATGATATATGATGTAATATGATATGATATATGAGATATAGTATAATATAAATATTGGTAATGTTGTTGTTGTTATTGTTATTTTTGTTGTTATTATTATTATTATTTCAATTATTAAACTCTCCTCAACCCCCAATTTTCTTCTTTTCCCTCCGATTCACTTGGGGAACGCGTGGTGCGCGGCTGCCTGGTGCTCAGTTGTGTAAGACCACACCACTGCTCCACACACCAACCCCATTCCCCAGCACATCGCTGCCCTGGACGCACGACACAAGAGCCAGGAGCTGCAGTAACTCCCTTCTCTCCCCACTGTTGTCCACTCTCTCAACCTCCCCAGAGGCTCTGCCTCCAGCACAGCATCAGGGCAAGGAGGAACCGCCTCACCTTGGCCCACGCAAGCTTTTCCCGGATGCTGACGTTATCGGGTTCGACGTGCCGAGCAAACTTGAGGTTGTTGATGGTGTACTCGTGACCGCAGTAAACTCTCTAGGAAGAGACAGGGAGAGCAGCACTGAGTAACTGAGGGTACAGGGGTCCAGTGCCATCACCGAGTACCATTATCAGTGTTATGGCACAGGAGGAGCAAGAGCCAGCCCTCCAGGACACTGGAGACAGGCACAGCAGTTACCAGCCAGTGCTATCTGCAAATTTAATGATAAGCTTGATTAAAGATCCCAGCATCCCAGCTCTCCAGCCTTCACTTTAATAACCAGCCCCGACTCTTTCTCCTCAAAACACAGACATATTTGGGTAGGTATTTCCTTCCCACTCCAGCCATTCAGCATCAAAGCCAACCCCTGATGTAGCATTTATTCCTTCAACACAAGAAAGTCTCCCTTTGCACTACTAGGAAGATGCTTGCTTTGATGTCTGTGGTGGTTTCTGGCCAGTTCGTAGCACAAAAGGAGAGGTTCGTACCGTCTGGGGGTCCAAGCTGCCCAAAATCTCAATCAGCGCCCTGTACATCTCCTCGGGGGTTCCCTCGAAGAATTTCCCGCAGCCGGCCACGAACAGCGTGTCCCCTGCAAGGGAGGAGTGACAGGGCATCAGCACCAGGCGCGGCCCCTCGCGCCAACGCATCCTTCCTCTTCTCTCACTTTTTGCTACAGACACGAACGCATGCAAAAGCCACAGGTTTTGGAATCAGCCACAGCTCGGCCTGAGACACTGAACCAACAGCTCTTGTTTGGAGGAACACGTAGGACTCATCCAGGGCTCGCTCTCGACGTTGCTCGCAGGGCATCCAGCAATGGCTCACAAACCCAGAGGGCTTTCACCGCTTTCATCTACAACTACTGCTCGGTAGCTCTTGGTGAGGGGGCCAGAGGTGGATTTTAGGGATGTCGGGAGATGCCAGCGGCACTGGCAGCACGGGGCGGATGCACATCCAGAGTCAGGAGCACACAGGCAGAGGGGTGGCCGAGCTCTTTGCAACACAGACTGCCGGCAATGCAACCTCCCAACTCCTCACCTGTAAAAACAGCAGGTGGCTCGGAGCTATTTGGCTTAGTCACATAATAACAGATGTGTCCAGAAGTGTGACACGGCGTACAGAGGCATTTCACATTAAGAGATCCCACCTGAGAAGAAGGCAGAAGACTGGAGCTTTAGCTACTGTCTGCTAGCATTGATATGGTTAGAAAAGAATTATTACAGCGGTCTAGGGGTCCTAGAGGCAAATCCTCACATAGCTCTGCTCCTGGGAGAGTCCAGCAAGAGAGTTTGATGGCAGGGATTGGGAAGGGAGCTGCTTTCCCCTCGCAGGTGTCGTGACTGAAAGAAATGCCAGTCTTTCATTGAAATGCAGAGTGACTCAGCGTCTGGTTGGCAGCACGAGCAACCAGATCCAGAGCAACGCCAGAGCCTGAGCACAGCGAATCAAGGGTGAAAAAAATAAAAACCCTCCACACAAAACTGAAGCTGAAGGGAAGAAGCGGACGACGCTCACAGAAAGGGAAGGATTAAACACGTTCACGAGGCCAAGGGGCTGTTTTCCCCACAGCCCCAGTTTGAACGCTTCCCCCTGCATTTCTGTGCTCCCTGCTTTGCTGCTGCCCCTCCCCGAGGTGAACCACAAGCCTGGTGGTGACATTCACACCAAGCTGCGCATTTCACAGCAGTTTGTGTCATCTGCCAGCTCGTCTGCAAGCAAACAGCTACGCTCCAGCAAGGTTTGCTGCTTTAGCGCTCTTCACCCCGTATTTCAGCCGTCATTTGGACAGGACCACTCACGCTTTTTCGGTGCTAACCAGGCTCCACGTGGAGCCCAAGCCCTGTCCTTTCACGTCAGCCACCCCAGGTAAGGCTCCCTCAAGCAATGCAGGTGTCTGAGCCACGCCAGTGTCCTCATCTCGGTGTCAAAACAAGACAGAGGGGTTATGGTTCACAGGGCTGGAAAAGGGTGAAGGCTGTAGTTGAACTGTCTACATCCATGAGATGTTAAAAGAGCTGTGACCATGACATTAACTCGAGTTGGACCACGCTGGCCCTGCTCTGAAGCTGTGACACAAATGGGAGATGCCCCAGCCGAGTCCTGCAGCTCAGTCCCTTTACCTTGAGCGACGTGAGGTGAGACACCTTCTGTGTCAGGGCTCCGACTCTGCTGTCTCCCCCGTACACGCGCAGCCCCGACTCCATCTTTACGAGCTTCTCATTCCCTCCAGCGTGGTCCCTGGAAGGCCAGAAAAACACATTTGGGCAGGGATGAAGACAAATTTATCATGACTCATATTGCAATGGTAACCTCTGGTGATCCCTCCTGACCAACTGCTGTCCCATCGCTGCCCTGGTACCAAAGCATAAGCCACACCAACAGGAGTGGAGGTCATTTCTCCAGTAACTAGGGCAGGGAAGAGACTGGGATAACTGGGAGGTGTAAGTCAGCATCCCAGAAGACATCATGGAGCAGGTACACAGATGTTTGCATACATATATATGTATATCTAAATATATATATGGTGTGTGTGTGTATATATATACACCAGCTCAGCATTCACTCACAGTGCTGCTCCCAGATCACAGTTGGACCCCATGATCTTAAAGGTCTTTTCCAACCAAAACCATTCTAAGGTCAGGGCTGGCTCTGCAGCCACGGGGGTGGCTCCACTGTGACCCACAGGAGAGGTTACTCACGTTCAGCACTGCAAAACTGCTGAAGCAAAACCTTCACCTTCAGGTCCCTGGCAGAGTTAATCTGCAACCCAGGTAATCCTCCCACAGCTGCTGACTGAGCAGCACGCCCCACAGGCACGTCCCAGCACCTCCGTGTGAGCTGCTCCCTCGGCACTCCCCAGCGACCTGCACACATTTATTTCAGTGGCTGAAGTCAGCGTTTTAAAGGTTAAGGGCACTGACACACACAGCTTGCAGTCCAACCAATGCATCTGGTCATAGCAAGCCCAAGCTCTGATCCTTCTCCTCACACCTAAGCTCCTGCTGAGAGACCAATTTAACCCGGAAAAGCAGCAATTCCTGACTGCTGGTGTTTGTGCAGAGGGAAGAGGAGTCCAGCAGACAGTTACCAGTGATGGTGCGTGGTCAGGACGGTGGTCAGCTTCACGCCGTGCTTTTTGACTGCATCCAAAACCTGCAGGCACAGGGCACAGCCAGAGCATTACAACTCACATGAGACGTTAACAACACACCCAGCACCTGGCGTAACCCAGACACGACTGCTGTGAGGTTCGAGAGCCACACCAGCAGCTCTGCAGAGAGCTCACCCCTCTCCAAGTCATGGTTACAGACCAGGATGTGAAGTCTCTGATCCAGCGAGCCAGGACTGAGCCCTCAGCCCCAGTTCCTCTGTTCCACACCACATCAAACTAAGGCCAAAACCCAAAATCAGGTCAATAACCCCTGAAGTCAGAGCTGTCTGAGCCCAGAAGCAGAGTGCCCATGAAGCCTGGTCTGTACCTATGCAGAGCCAGTATTTCCTGCCTTTCTCTCATGCTGAGTCAGTGGCTACTTCTCTTATGGATGTGACTGATTCTCTCATGGATGTGGCAACCTGGAAGGACCTCCCAGAGCCACAGCGGCGAGCATCCTGCTCATGAAGGCAGCAGACAGCGTTACCTTCTGGGGCTGCACAGGGTCAACGATGGCAGCCTCCTTGGTTTCCTCATCGATGAGGAGGTACATGTAGTTGTCGGTGAGGGCTGGCAGCAATTCCACCTTCATGTCGGCTTGCGTGATCGTCTTCGACTTCCTCCGCTCGTGCTCCGTGTGCAGGAAGAGGGCTCGTGGCTGCACCAGACCTGGGCATCCCAAAACAGCCAAATCCCAGGTTAGCTCAGGGAAGGGGACAAGAGCACAGCGGGCCCAGAGAAGGACGGGTATGGACAGCACAACCTGCGTCCTTCAGAGGAAAAGGAGAGGCCACCGGGGGACAAAGCTTTAGTGCCTGGTTGTGTCACCTTGCGCAGGAGGCTCTTGGTGCCCTATGGCTGCACCAAAAAGGGATGGGGCACTTTGCTGCTGCCAGAGATGCCCTCATGCAGGGAAAGCGCTGTACCTCGACCGGAGAGGAGATTGCAAGGGGCAGCAAAGCAGAACGGAGAGGGAACAGCTGGCCAAAGGGCAGCCTGGGCCAGTGACTTGGCAAAAAGAGCACTAAAGGCCACGTTACAGCCAAAAGACCAAAAAAACCCCAGGAAAAAATGATGAAAATAAATACAGACACTGCTACAACAGAAATATCTGTGTTGTTACGCGGGGAAATCACAGCTTGCACGGTGCACGGAGAGAAGACAGAGTCTCTGTGGGGAAGGCACAGCTCCCTGCCTGGCCACGTACCAGGCACTGCAGGGCAGCTTCTGGCTCAGGCACCAGCAGTGCTTCCCTGTTTGCCTTTGGTTAAATGTTTAATCAGATCCAAGGAGCAAACCTCATTCCAGGTGGAAACAACCTGGGCTGTGCTGTTCAACCCACAGATACACAGTTCTTAAAGAAACAACCAAGCCCTGAGAGGCTCTGCCATAATAAAAATGAAGGGAAACAGAGGCCAAGGTCTTCCATTGCTGGGGCCCTGCAATTCAGGCCTGCACCCATGCATGGCAGGGAAGGAGGTGTCAGTCTCTGCAGGTCAAAAATCAGTTGTTCCAGTGCCCAAGGCCCTGGCACAGCACAGAAGGTGGCTGCATTGGGCTGAGCTGTGCTCATTCTGCACCGACTTGAGCCCAGAGGCTCCCAACCCGCGGTGCTTGGTCCATCAGTGCCAAAGGGAGGGGTCACCCCTTCCTAATCAGCTTGCCCCATCCTCCCAAAACAGGTCAGTGCTGCGCTGATAAGAGTCTGCCCTAGAGAGAAGAGGCCCCACAGCCAACACAGACAAAGCCCTGCAGCTCCAGACACCAACAGGGCTGCAAAACCCAGATCCACGTCCTGGCTGGGGCAACGGGAGCTGCAGGGCCCCTCTGGGACAAGGTCCCCTGTGCCTCCAGCACCTCACCTGCTTGTGAAGGAAGGGAGATAAGGAGGGGAGACGGCGGTAAAACCAAACATGCACTGCACAGAAAACCCCAAGGCACAACGGCGTAGGCACACAGGGGGTATTTGACGGTGCAGGTTCAGAGTATTGAAACAAGCATCCGTACCTGCCAAGTGTTCCTCTGCAGCAGGAGGGTCCTTCCAAAACAAGAACAAAACAAAATGCTCCCTTACTATTCCTTGGTAGGAAAGAAACCTCAATTGCTCTTTAACTGCTCCCTAACACGGAGCAC
>NW_010166257.1:0-204 GCF_000695765.1 Mesitornis unicolor
CGCTGTGTCCTCCCGCCGCGCGTGGTGCCCGCCTGGGGGGGTCCCGTCCATCAGTGTCCCCCCCAAAACCCGTCAGTGTACCCCTAAACCCATCAGCGTCCACCCCTTGAGCCAGGGATGGAGGATGCTCGGGGACCACTGTGGACCCATACTCATCAGTATCCCCGTCTCCCACCAGTGCCCCCCAAACCCCTCAGTGTCCAC
>NW_010166257.1:614-890 GCF_000695765.1 Mesitornis unicolor
CACCCACACGCCCCCCCCCCAAGCCAAGGGTGGGTGCATGGGGGATGCTCAGGGACCACCGTGGACCCCAACCCATCAGCATATTCCCCCCCCCAAACCAGGGATGGGTGCACGGGGGATGCTCAGGGACTGCTGGGGACCCCCACTCATCATTGTTTCCCCCTCCAGACCAGGGATGGGTGCACAGGGGATGCTTGGGGACTGCTGGGAACCCCCACCCATCAATGTTTCCCCCCCCAAGCTAAGGGTGGGTGCATGGGGACCACCGTGGACCCC
>NW_010166258.1:0-220 GCF_000695765.1 Mesitornis unicolor
TTGATTATTGGATTATCATAGTTAGAAATATCAACAAAAGTAATTCAAAGGAAGTTAGGCTGATGATATACTGAACGACAGAGAGCATGAGCAGTGCCAAAAGGTTGCTAATTTCCAGCTGGTTTGTGATGATGGAGAGTGGAACATATTATCATCCTTGGCCACCATGACAGGATCTGGAAAATAATTTGTGTACCCATATATACACACACTGTCTATT
>NW_010166259.1:0-5514 GCF_000695765.1 Mesitornis unicolor
CCGGGCGGCTGCCGGTCCGGCCGCGGAAGTCTCCGCTTCTGGGAGGCTCCGCGCCCGGGCCAATGAGGGAGCCCCACGACGCGCACCGGTGCCTGGGCGGGAGCGAGGCCGTTGTGCGAGGGCAGGCTCGCGGGAGGAGTCGGGCGAGCAGCGCTTGACAACTTTGGGGGTGCAGGGGCCTAAATGAGCATACACTTTCTCTTCCTAGTACCTTTTTTTTGATCAGTAGTTCCCTTAGTTGTTTCCACTGGTAGTGTATTTTCCTGTTCTTGTGACCAGTGTGACAGTAGATTGCCTGGGGTTGCTTACCTTCCTGTGAAGGGCACCCGCTGTAGAATACAAAAAATAGCTAAATATCTAACGCGTGCCTACGGTAGGCTGATGCAAACTTTTCAATTTTGTTTGGGTCGTTGTAGGTTTTTTCCCCCCAAAAAGGAAACTTTGTCACAGAAGGCTTCCATCAAGTTAAGTACGTGGTGATGCAGAGGGCTGTAGATTCACAAGCAGTCAAGCAGCTGGTACTGCCACTAAAAAGTGGAGGTCTGTACTCGTGCTTCTGCCAGAGCTGCACAGGAGAATTGGGCTCATGGGATACTTTTGATGAGCTGCTTTAACTCAATTAATGAGTTCGTTTGCTAAAGTAGCTCATGTGTTTGGAGACACCTCAAAATAGGTGGCTCATTCGGATGGCTCACAGGAGCCTTTGAAAGGGGACATGTATACAAATACAGAGTGGGAACTGCCTTCGGCATTGGTTTAATACCTCAGGGAAATCCCATATTTATGCTAGATTGCAAACAGCATAAAGCTGGCATAAAAGCATATGTTTGATTGTTCAGGTGAGTTTGGCATATTGTCACAGCTGAACACATGCAGCTTGCATATGTGAGGTAGCATACTAATGCCTAATTTGGATGAAATTTATGCTGCCAGTCCCTTCCATAATACACAGATCCGGTATTGCTGAGAGGCATTATACCTTAGTTGCTTTTTCTGTGGACCCCAGGCTTAAGGCCTGTTACTCCACCAGACTGACAGTGATTCAGAAATGAAGCAAAGTGCTTGATGATAGTTATTACTTGAAAAGATGTTGCTTTTTGCAGAGGGGTGGAAATTCATAACAAGACTTCAATTAGAAAGTTTTGGTGGTGTTTTTCTGAGCTACTGTCTCCAAAAGAGTTTTGTCTGCTGGTAAACTTTTTTTTTGAGATTACTAAGGTTAGTTTTAATGAAGTGGCATTTTAATGGACTAATATTCAAACTGGAATAAATGTAACTAAGATGCTAATAATTCATAAAATTTTTGTTTCATGAGGAATTAAAGTTGGTAGCTCACTGCCAAACTGCTTATGGTATTCTGCTTTGTAGAGGGAGGGTAACTTTGATAAATTGATAACCCTTGTGCATACATATGAAAATACCTGCTGTCTGTTATTTTCCAGTTTCTTTTTCTATTTGTTTTAGTGTTGCAGTATCAGATATTCCTCCAAATGTGAATTTTTAATAAAGTCTTCCAAAACAGTAATGTTTCTATAATGTAGAAGAAAATAACCATTTTTTAATACTGCTACTTAAATACATTCCAGGGAGAAATCTTGTAAGTTGTCTGAACTACAAACATAAACTCTGTTTTATTAGAATGATTGAAGTCTCTTGTATGAGTCTGAGCACTAAAGGACTTTTTTGTGGGAAGCTGAGAAATAATATTGATAATGATTGCCAGTAGATGGCTGCGCTGCCAGTGTTCCAATCTGCTTTATGTATTTGGAGGTGGCTACACATATTTTACTAAAATGAAATGTAGAGCAGTTAGAGATATTTTTTAACAGGAAAGAGTCTCTAGGCTGTTTGTGTAACTTGGACTACTGCGATGGCAAGGCCTGTCATTCAAAACTGGGACTTTACTATTTCTGGAAGACAGGTTTTACTTTGTAATGTTGTTCATGTTGTAATATTTTAGCCAAAAGTATTTAAAAGACAGTACAGAAAATGGATGGGGGATTTATGTAATAAGAATAATAATTTATGTAACACATGAAAGAGAAATAATGAGAAAGGATAATCTTGTGTTTTGTTTTGTTTTGTCTTAGGAAAAATGTAGAAGATTTCACTGGACCTAGAGAAAGAAGTGATCTGGGATTCATCACATTTGACATTACTGCAGATATCCTTAATGGTAAAAATGGTTTGTGCAGATTTTGAAATAAAAATATCTTGACGTGTATTTTTGTCACCTTATAATCTTCACATATTCAAGACTTAAGGAAAGCAAGCAATTTGTCTTTAAAACCTAAATTTAAACAGTGAAAAGTAGTATTTTTACATAGCTAGGGCAGGAAAATAGAACTTGGAATAGCTGTTTTGTCTCTAGCAGATGACACAGGGTGAGTTGTTGGATTTTTTTAATGCCTGTTTTTAAAATTAAGTTCTGTAGTAAAGTGTGCACTGTATCTGTCAATGAGAAGTGCACTTCAGCATTGGGACATCATTACCATTAAGTGAAGTTTGTATTGGTACTTTGAAGTGTGAATTAATTACAGGGCTTATGTAGCATACTATTTTGACTATACTAAATCTAGAAACTCCAGTTCCCCTTTCAAACTCTCTTGGTTGTGAGGCTTTCATAATTCTGGCCACGTCATAGTTGAGTAGAACTACCTGTCTTCCTTTAAAAATAGAAAGACATTGTAATCCTTTACTCGCTTAGATGTTTAACAGATCTTTAACACTGAATAGGATAAAATCAGTTGGGAAGCATATGAGGTACTACAAAATTTATCACGTTACTTTTCAACCTCTTTCTCTTTGCTGCCTCTTTCTCCTAGCTTTCTTTTTGCAGCTTTTCTTTTGTATTTCTGTGCTTTCCTGTTAGTCTGGTTTTTACTGGGGAAAGAGGGTGCTGTGTAGGTGTTTTTGTTTTATTTTATTTTGGGTAGGATTTTTTGATGATAGAAGGGAACCCTTCTTGTGATTCAGAGTCTTGCTATGAAGAAAATTAAGTGTACTTGTGCAGAAGTCTGTACCAAATATGGGATAGGGTGCTTTACCTCAGGTGATTACACAAAGCCTTGCTTTGCAGCTGGGCTGAGATTCCTGGAATTTTTCCCTGTCTACATTGTGTAAGCAAACCAACCAAAATGCGAATCTCGAATGCATGTGAATGCTGGATAAACAGGTTAATCAGATTTTTGGAGGTATGTGTTGCGCAGGAATAAGAGGGATTTTTTTTTTTTTAATCAACTTCTAAATCTGAGTTTTACTTCTGAGGTTCCTTACACATATTAAAACCAAAGACTAAAAATCTAAAGTAGATTAATTGAATTCTATATAGTGTATAGAGGGGGAGGCAGAGCAAGTCAGTACAGGACATCTAAAATAAATGTTCTTATATGAGGATTAACCTGTAGTATGTGGATATAAAGATTTCACATTTTTAATAAGTTTTGACTTAATCTTTCATGCCTGGCATAAATAAACCTTGCAGTGTGTAGAGTTGTAAAATACAACTTTCTAGTAGGGGTTTTTTTTTTTGGACGAAATTTGTAAAAATATACTGGTACATAGGCTCTCTTATCTAATGGAATTAAATTGTTAACCCTAGGAAGAATTAAATAAAATTACAGTTAGAGAAAGAACCTAGAGAAAGGAAAGGGGCTGAGACAGTTTTCACAAACTCTTTTTAGCTTACTTAATTCATGGCTCACTTTAGCAAGTGTTAAAAAATCCCACAAAGGAGATCTTCAGCATCTTGTTTGGTTTTTTTGAGTTAGATGACAAAAATGTTCAAGTAAAATAGTATCAGCTATTCTTGCAGCAACAGCACTTAATTATTTTCTTACTTGGCTTTTGGATTAGAGTCTTAAAACCATGATTCAGTTATGAGATGAGTTGAACAAGATAGAACAAATTTTGAGGCTGATTTAGGGATCTGTTTCATTTATTTTTTGAGATAGTGGCAACTAAAAATAAAGAGAGGACAGTGAAATAAAAGGTTACAACTTATCTTTATTGTGATTTAAAAGGTCTTTTCCTTAGCAGTCACACATGGTGCCTTTTATTGCTAAATAAACAACAAATGAGTATTTAGAATATCAGCTTTGTTATACTGACAGTCTCAAATGGCAGTCATCAGTTCTTCAGTGTTGATCAAAAAATTTGAGCTGAGTTCTGTTCAAGTCTAATAAGCTGACTTTCTTTGTGGTAGGTAGGTAATTAAAGCCACTGATTCCTGGTGTTCCTTCCAGTATGAAATACTTCCTGTCTACTAACTTCTCTAATGTGATTATTATAGGCTCTTTGAATTCTCTACATTCTGCTAATTTTATATTTATATATTGTTTAATGCTACTGTATCTCAATCCATAGATGGATACCAGGGCTCTTTAATAGTATAAACAATCACTTGTAAGACAGAATTCTTCAGTAAGTATCTTCAGTTTTATCTTTCATGTTTTATAATAGATTGTCTAGCAGCAGATTATGGTTACTAGCTTGCATTGTTGAATATAGAACTATTAAATCATTGGAGGAAATAGCTGTCAGATTTAATAAATAAGTAAAAAGAAAAAAAAACCCAAAACATCAAAAACCTGTCGCTTTAATATGATTAAAACCTATGTTGGAACTCGTGGAAGTGTTCTGATTTATTAGTAAGATGAGGTATGTTGAAATGTAAGAACTCACTGTGATTATCATAGTCTGTTCAGATCTAGTAAAAATAAAACAAGGTTATGTAAGTACAATATGGTATTTTTCTTAACTTGCATACATCTGCAGAGTATATTTGACTGGAATGTTAAACAATTGTTTCTATATTTGTCTGCGGAATATTCAACGAGAAACAATGTAAGTATCAAAATGAAAGTTGAAGCAATTACCCATTTTGTACTGTGGCTATTTTTAACATTCTGAAGTTCTGCTGGGAAGAGTTAAGGCACCAGCATTTCCTACTAGCTTGGACTGTTTTTACTGGCCTTCATGGTTGCTATTTTCTTGACAATTTAACTGCAAGGTTGGAAGTTCACCATGATGAAATCTATATTAATATGTGCCCAGCAGAGTGGGAGAAAAGTAATACATGCTGTGTTGTTCACTTGCAGTAGTGGACTGTAATTGATTTTTTTCACTTCTTTGCCCATTTTACTTTTTCCTAATGTTCTGCGGTTAATTGCTGTTAGAAACAAGATATAGTGGTCTTTGGTCTGGGCAGGTGCAGTGGGTGGTCTTTTCGTACATCACAGAAGTGTTTGCCCATAACAGTTACTGTGTAGCCCCGTAATAGATTTATGTTATCTTGTCATACTCCTCAAAATAATTGGCCTTGCTACATCCTTTAAATTGGTGGCTACTGTTATTTCCCTTTGGATCACTGAAGGCTTTTTTCATTTACCTGATAGAAGCTATATGGAACAACCTATGGAATTAAATTATATTAATGAAACACCATGCTGCCATGGTACCACTGAATTCTAGTTTAAGCTATTGTGGTATATTTATTATATAAATTTATTATAT
>NW_010166260.1:0-1215 GCF_000695765.1 Mesitornis unicolor
GGAGATGAGACTGACGGGGAAAACGGGGGATGCTGCGATCCTGCACGCGACCCCAAACCCAGCAGCTTCCTCCCTTTTCCCACCTCAGCTCCCAGGCATCCCACCCACCCCTGCGGGCAGCAAACTGGGGTGCAGGGGGGTCCGGTGTCGGGGGGAAGGTGCTTACTCAGCGCACTGTGCCGAGACGTGCGGGGGGACGGTGTAGCGGCAGTCCATGATCATGGTGAGGGTCTCGCTGTCGTTCGCCTCCTGGAAGGGGGGGTGGCCACACACCAGCATGTAGAGGATGACCCCCAGGCTCCAGATGTCTGCAAGAGGCGGCAGCTCGGGTTGTGCCACCGTGGCGCAGGAGAGAGCCCTGGCCCCAGAGACCCCAGCAGGTCCCCAGTGCTGATCCAGCAGAGACCAGTGCTCACTGGGATGTGTCTTGGGGGTAGAGGCTCCCAGGTCCTGCCCCACAGATTGGGAGGGCCACAGCCCCACCAAAGGGCCCCATCCCCACGTCCAAGCAGGTCTCGAGGGGCTTCACCAAACAGTTGAGGTCTTATCCTCTCTGGTGGGGACAGGGAGGTCAAGGTCCCCCCTGTGCTCTGTCCCCTCCCCGGCCCCCCCCCAGCAGCAGCGTTTCCTGTCATCACTCGGCTTCCCAGTCCCCAGACAGACCCTGCCAGGACCATCGTGGCACTGGGCTGTGCAGCAGGGGACACCACAGGGCACGCAACCCCGATCCAGGCTCCCCATCCGCAGGAGCACGATCACTGCCCTGCCCTGGGGACAGGGACGGAGCCAGTGGCATCCTCACCCACTCCTCCTGACCCAAACCCTGTTTTTAGGATGCTGAGCATGCCCCAGGCTCTCCATTAATACCTTCAGCTTCTTAAGTCAAGTGCCCGCGTTTGAAAATCTCTCATCTGTGCTGGTTTTTTTCCCCTTCATTTCCTTTTGCAGAGCCACCAGCTGATTTTTTTCTACCATCTCCACAAGCCAGCCGTGTTTTCAGCTCCAGAGCTGCCTTTCCCCGAGCCGACGCTGGGCTTTTTCCTTTAAGGGCTCGTGTTTTGTTTTGCTAAATCCTCCTGCCCCAAATTCCAGCGGAGCTGGCTCGGCTCCCGCTTCCCTCCCACACGCTCCGTGTCCCAGCAGAGCCTCTTGCTGCCCCCAGCCCGGCTCCCCACACCCCAGGACGGTCTCCCCAGCTCCCCTGCACCCCAGCCA
>NW_010166260.1:1434-2711 GCF_000695765.1 Mesitornis unicolor
CGCCAGCGCGGGGACAGCCTCCGCAGGGAGAACCACCCTGTGCCAGGGCAGGGCTGAGCAGCCAAGCACCCACGGAATGGGACTGCTCCCTGCGGGGACAGCAGCGCCACCGCGGCGTGGGTGCTCCTAGCACAAGGGGACAAAAGCAAGGCGGTACCCGGCCCGGCTGCGTCCCCCCGCCCTTACCGACAGCCGGGGCGTCGTACTCATCCCCCAGCAGGATTTCGGGTGCAGAGTAGGCCAGTGAGCCGCAGCTGGTGGTGAGCATCTTGCCGGGTTGGAAGCGGTTGCTGAAGCCGAAGTCGGTGAGCTTGACCACCCCTTGCTCCTGGAAGAAGACCACGTTCTCGGGCTTGAGGTCGCGGTGCACCACGTGGAGCTTGTGGCAGTAGGAGATGGCGTGGACAATCTGGGCGAAGTAGTGCTTGGCCCGCGCCTCGGCCAGCCCGCCCTCGTGCCGCATGATGTGGTCGAACATGTCCCCGCCGTCGCCCAGCTCCAGGATGAGGTAGAGCTTGGCGTGGGTGTCGATCACCTCGTAGAGGCGCACCACGTTGGGGTGCTGGACCAGCTTCATGCAGCGCACCTCCTGCACGAGCTGCCCAGCCGCGTCCCGCCAGTTTGCTCTTGTCGATCACCTTGACGGCCACGCGCTGCCCCGTGAAGACGTGTCGCGCCAGCTTCACCACCGCGAAGTGGCCCTTGCCCAGGGTGCGCTCCAGGTCGTACAGCCCCGCGATCTTCCCCTCGCCGCAGCCCTGCGCCCCGGCCATGGTGGCGCTGTCAGGCAGGGACGGGCATCAGGCGCTGCGGGGCAGAGGAGATGATGAGTGTTGGGTGGCAGGGGATGGAGCACCCACAGACATCAGGTCACCCAGCACCCTGGGCACCCCCAATATCCACCTCCCAGTCCTCAGTGTCCCAGGACCTGGGAACCCATCTGAACCCCCACTTCCAGGTTCCCAGTACCCTGGACATCCCAATACTCCCACCTCTGCTCCTCAGCACCCTAGGGCACCCCAACACCCCCAGGTCCAGGTCACCATCACCCTGGGCCCCTCAGTACCTCCAGGTCTAGGTCATCATCACCCTGGGCACCCCAATACCCCCAAGTCCAGGTTTCCATCACCCTGGGCACCTCAATACCCTCACCTCGAATCCTCAGCACCCTGGACACCCCAATACCTCCAAGTCCAGGTCTCCAGCACTCTGGGTACCCCAATACTCCAGGTCACCAGCACTTCAGCACCCTGACACCCACACCACCAGTCCCCAGC
>NW_010166261.1:0-6234 GCF_000695765.1 Mesitornis unicolor
AGTGGCCAGCTCAGCCCTAAACCACGACAGAAGCTATGTAGTTCCTCTCTACAGACATTACAGCTCTGTTTCACCCTTGGGAAGCCAGCAGCGGTCTCATCGCCTCTGTATCATCCCACCCTGCACCTCACTCGGACCTGAGGGGCAGCAACATAAAGCTACACTTTGAGTCCAAAAATTATTCTTCTCGACCAAACAGCTTTCACAGCTGCTACCACACCTGGGCAGATACCAAAGCTTCAAACATCATAGAAATATTAAAGTACTGACAGTATAAAATAAATATCCAAGCAGTTTAAAACTCTGCCATGAACTACCTTGTCATAAGAGGGGCAAAGCAGAGGTCTTGCTTCTGCTATTATCTGCAAGGACAGGGGAGATCTCCAGAAGAGGAATAATCATAGACAAGGTAACAGATAAGTTATTACTACAGACAGAGCTACTGAATTCCATTGCAGCACTTGGGCATGTTTCACAGAACTATGGAGAGTTATCAGGATATAAAATAAATTCAAAACATAGACCACGCTCCTGGAAGGCTTTTCACCGCAGCTGATGTTTGTCAACAAACAGAAATTTAACTGTGCCTTGATGGCATTATCTGGAGCTGAAGAATACCACTAAATATTTCACATTTATACGGATTAATCTATTCTCCCTTACTATCTAATATCTATCATGATCTAATCTTTATTGACAAGACTTCTCCATTTCCCTGATGGGATGGGTGCCCACTATTAACATAACCAGCTTTTATCTGTATCACAGTACCGGTAGCTATTCACAAACACACTTTTAGTTTAACAACAAGCAAGATTCTCTTGTTTATTGGGGGGAAAAACCCATTGACCTAGAATTAAACACAACAGTATTGCATTATGGATAAAGAAGGGACATTCTTTTCTTCCTTCCTATTTACACAGCACTTTAAGATAACTCAGTCTTCATGCTGACTTTGGGGAAGGGTGGGTTAAAGTGAAGGCCCTCTCCTCTCCTGAAAAGTGCTTTAGAACAGTAGATATCCATTTCAACATAAATGTGGTACATAAAATTCTAATTGTGCATATGCTCAGCATTGCTTTTGTAGCTTTTACTCTTGTAGGAACATTAGGATAATTTAGCCTGATCTCCTTAAATGTCCCCTCAAATTTCAGCCACTGATTACTACATCTATCACAGTCACTTTTAGATAGGCAACAGCCCTTGATGTAAAGGCTATAAACAACGAAAAATTTACCACATACAATGACTGTCTTTTTAAGCTGTTCTGTTTCCACAATGCCATGAATGATAGCTTATTTTTCATCCAACATGAAGGATACGAAGAAACCACAGGACATGACTAGGTTCCAAATCATGCTGTTTACGAACTATGTGCAAACATACAAACCCTGGTAGCTGAGTGTCTATCCAAAGTCCTGTACCAGACCTCCAGAGCCCAAGAATTACACTTTTATACATGTGCACAAGAATTTCATATCCAATATTGAATATGCTTTCGATTAATTTGTCCATAATGCTCTTTACTCTTCAAAATTATTGACTGCAGATGTGTTTCTGAAAATGTGCTTTACGTTAGTTCATTGATGGCAACTTTGTTTTATAATATTTACTAACACAGGCTAACCTTGGTGCCCTAAGCAGAAGCTAGAACTACTTGGTCTTCCTAGAACCAAAGCATTCAACAAGGTTAACTTCACATTTTCACAAGATAAATTAGAATAAATTAAATAATGCAACTATTAATATGTAATTTTTAAAAGCCAAGTGTTTCCACTGTATTACTGTGTCCATCTTTTTTGGCACAGGCATGTATGAGGCCAACTTGTCAACCTCCAGTGAGACTCAGAGTCAGGGAAACAATTCCTCATTGGAGGAAGAAGTAAAAAGAATCTCTTGCTTTCTTCAAATTGTAGTATTGCATGGGATCAACAGGTAGTGGAACTTTAAAACAGATGGACTGACAATTACTCCATATTAATCCCTGTTATTTTATCAGTTGCATCATTTGCCTGCAGCAAAACCTACTTCTAGCCTTTCCAAGACTTCTGATGCAAAGCAATACAATGAATGAGAAATAATACAGCTTACATAGAAATTGATTTACACTTCTTTTTCTTAGAATTATTTAGAAAGTCATAAGCATTTTCTTTCCAAGGTCTCTACATCAGATTTACTCTAAAAAAACAACAACAAAAACCTGTTTTCATTAAGTGCATTATAGCCAAGCAACAGAGACAGACAAGCAATTTCCTGAAGAGCTGAACACAAACACAGTCTACTGGCATAGCTTTCGTCAGTCTAAGTATTTTCAATCAAAGCAGCTCTGTATGCAATTAAACGTAAAATCAGAATGAATTTAAATATTTTAACATCAGACAACATCCATTCTAAAATAAATAAGTAACGATAATAAAAAAATCACATGTTCTTAAAAGTCAACTGGATGGCAGCAGAAAACCACAAAGAAAAACTCACTGGAATGCAGACAATGGGATTGTGTTTCCCAACATACATAATTTTTGTCATCAAAACCTTTTAGTCTTGAATCTCTATACCAAGGAATAGTTCAAGAGCTTTAAGTAGTAGCACCACCACTTTATACATCAAGGCTAACTAATTAATCCATGGGGCACTTCTGGGAACTGGGGAGTTTGCTGTGGAGCTGCAGTGTCTGAGCTGTCACAGGAAAAGGCACCAGATCCAGAATTCCACCCTCTTTGAAAATCTGCAGACCACACATAGGCATCTGCTAATCTCTCCCCCTCAAAGGGAGGAGAGATTGCATGTATGTATGGCCAGCCACATGCAGGGCAGGGTAAAAGAAAGCATGACCCTATCCCTTGCAATTATGGACCTGCTTAATTTTGGTGCAATGGTACACTACTAGTGCTCGTCCAAAAGCCAGCAGCTTTCTAGTCCAGTGGCACTAAAGAATCTAGTTGGTGTCATGACACTGCCTTTGCAGAATGCATAGGAACTACAGCATACAGTCTCTCTTCCAGAAAGACAAGGTCAGAGTTCAACACTCAGAATTATTGGTAGAAATTGCACAATTATTTATTGGACTTCTCTCCAGAAAACACGATAGGAACTTCTGGACCTGTAGCAGTATGTTCTAGCTTATTACATAAACCATTCCCAAATGGATAAGTCAATCAACCATGCAATGCTGTGGCCCAAAACAGCAATTCACTTTTTCTTTATTTCAGTAAGACTTCAACTCACAATGTACCAAGGATGTGCTCAGTGGCATTTGATTAGACCACTGTATCACAGGACATTAGCAATTCTTCACACTGCTTTTTCTCTTTAATGAAGCAGAACAAGCTGGAACACTGTTACACAACTGTGCATGCTAAAATCCTGGCCTTTTATCTCAAAGTTCCTTAAAAATATTTATTCTCCCCTGAGAAGTATTTAAACTGCCACAAACTTTGTGCTCAACCACACCTCTTCATTTTAAGCTGTCCAGGTATATTCAGACATCTTGACATACAACTCAGCCGTGCAAAGACAGAATGTTTACTTTGAGACAGAGAAAAGGAAGACGAACTCTCAAAAAATAACCAAAGAATCCTCCAATTCTTCCTTCATTAAACTACTTTCTTCTATGACATGATCTCCAAGGGAGATATTTCTAAGGTCTGCTTAAAAGCAAGCAACTTCGTATTCATGGTTAAGCACTGCGATTCCCCGTTTTAGCCACAGTGAAACAGATCTCCTAAACCAGCTTGAGAATCAGTCTGACATTACCAAATAAACCACTAGCAGACTTAAGAACACTGCAACTCCAGACTTTTTCTAGTCTGTGCAAAACAAAGCAATCATCACAGCAGTCACCATAATACAGGTAGAAGTATTATTATTGTACCACTCCCTTACAATGTTCCTCTTTAGAAAGGAGGAGGAGAAAAAGTGAAAGCTCTGCATGACAGGTAACAGTTGTCTTACCTGAGAAAAAAGCTCTCAGATGTTATATGGAGAAGAGCAGTACAAAAGCATAAACAGCATAGAAAACTGGAGGCTCCAGCTTTCATTCTGAAAATATTATTCAAGTGATATTTCAGCGAAGGATGGAGTCACAGACTGCCTGTTAAACTTTGTCTTTTCGATTCATTCCTAAACTGGCCCTCAAGAGATGTAAATTAAACATGCCAAAATGACCATCAATGAAAATCAGTTATATTTGTTATGTCAGTTATATATAATCATCAGTTAAAGATGATGGAGGGAGTGGAACATCTCCCTTATGAGGAGCAGCTGAGGGAGCTGGGTCTCTTGAGCTTGAAGCAGAGGAGTCTGAGGGCTGCCCTCATTCATGGGGATCAATTTGGAAAGGCCAAGTGTCAGGAGGAAGGAGCCAGGCTCTGCTCTGGGATGTCCAGTGACAAGACAAGGGGCAATGGTCCCAAGCTGGAGCACAGGAGGTTCAAGCTGAATATAAGGAAAAACTTTGTCAGTGTGAGAGTGCCAGAGCATGGCCCAGGCTGCCCAGAGAGGTTGTGGGGTCTCCTTCTCTGGAGACATTCAAAGCCCACCTGGACATGTTCCTATGTGACCTGGTCTGGGTGATCCTGCTCTGGCAGGGGTTGGACTGGGGGAGCTTTAGAGGTCCCTTCCAAATCCTCACATTCTGTGATTCTGTGATTTGCAAATATTTGTAAAAGCAACTGCAGACTTTCAAGGCTCTAAGCCTGATTTCTTGGGAAACTAAGAGTGGTGAGATGGAGAATTAGTAGAGTTACTGGAAAACACTTCAGGCAAGGACAACACTGGCCTTGCATTTAGGAAAGGAAGTCCTCTGACACCAGAGACAGCTAACACTGAAACACAACTGGCAGTGAAGCATTAACACCTCAAGCATCCAACTTCAATGCATTAATGGTTATGCTAACCCTTGCCAACCTTCGAGCAGCATTCCAAGTGATACTTCAGGGTAAAGTAAGTGGATAAAAATGCTATCAAGGAAGAGGTGAATAGAAAGCATTCTTACAGAAAAACTTAAATGCTTTCTACTAAGGAGTGATAAGCACTCAGTAATAAATCTTGTTCCACACCATATCTGCTAAGAGTGAAGCTATAAAATCTGGAGCAAGACATAAAAAAAGGAAGAGGCAAAATGAGCTTATTAGCACCCTTTTCAAGGCTTTGGCTTTCTCACTCCTCTCATTTTTGACAATCAGTTCTCTAAGGCATTCCTTCTCTGTGGCCACAATTGGCAATCCAACAAGCACAGAGAGGGGTGTCAGAGATTTTATTCCATATCTCTTGGCCAAAGCTGTGTTTTAGCTTGCTTGTAGGATTTACCACTGTGGTGAGAAAACATTTTTTAAAGAAAAGGTAAACACTGCTATTTACAGAGAAAAACACCTTTCCCTGCCTACTTAAACACAAGCTCTTAAGAAAGGTGTTTATTGAAATTTAAGTATAATAAAACAGTGGTTCAGGAGATTTCAGATATTCATGGCAGCATATTTTCCTTCAGAGGTTCTTTGTTTTGCTTTATCATTCTTGTCATTTCATATAACATGTTATAGGCTTTTGCAGAGGAACAGCACTTTTACTAGAGCAGCAAATTGCAGGGATGCGAGAGGTTGATGCTAAAAATTATTAAAAGATCTTCCTTTCCAAAATAAGAAATGAATGCAAAGGCATAAAACCATCTGGAAGCACAAATACTTTAGAAGAATATCAGAAATAAATGAGGGGTATTCTGATTTTTAATGAGACAGTCACCTCTGCACCTGCCTGTTAGCTCTGCTTACTGTACAGGTCTTCAATGGTCAGGCAAAACACTGCACTAGGATTTAAGATGACAGCACGTAGAGTTAAGAAAACATTCCAGATTTCTGTCATTTATATGTCAAAAGACTCCAGCTGACATGGCTAAAGCACAATTTTCTGAGACCGATCCCAACGAGTTCTAAGCCTCCATACCAAAAATCAAAATCAGATTTTATTTTAAATATAGACATTAATACTGACTTTTGTAGCAACACTAAGATTAATATTACTTTTAAATCCTGATAATGGCAGCTTCTGGAAATGATCTGTTGTTCTGCCTCTCTGACCCATCTGGTGACTGCTTTGATATATAAATCGTTAGAAAATCTATACACTCTGAAATTCTTCAGAGTAAAAGCCATACTTCTCGTTCTACTTCACAGCTGTCAGAGGCATCTCCCAAATATCAATACATTTGGACCAGGGAGAATCTCCAGTCCTTAAGGG